>NC_058056.1:14711928-14796928 GCF_020085105.1 Siniperca chuatsi
TGTCTGCTGAAGTAGCGCCTACTGTGCAGTGGCAGCTCTCTGCCTAATAACAGAGCTTAGCTGGCATACCAGCGCCGGTGGCACATTGGTGTAGCGGTAACTCAGAGAGAGCCTGGTAATTACCACCGGCTACTGACACCATGCTGCAAATGCACCAGTCAGCACTGTGAGGACCAGTGGAGCATTTCCCCCTCCCTCTGCTGCCAGGATGCCCTGGTGATCAGCCATGGCACACGAGTGGTTAGAGGGAAGAGAGTGCCTCCAACCAAACAGCAGGAAGAGAAAGAAGTATTCCTGTCTCTTTCTGCATCATTAATAAAAGCTGGTTATTTTACCCTCTTTGTTGTTGTTGGACATCAAAAGTCTCTCTCTCTCTCTCTGCCCTCATCTTGGATACACTCGACTGGACCATAAGCACTGAATGAGGAGTCGTGAAGGCTGTCTCTCAGGAGAGGCCCGCTGGAAAACATACTGCCGGGCCGGAATGGGAAGTTTATTTTGCTTGGTGCATGAATATCTGTGGGATGTGGGGCTCCGTGCACAGAGGGCTGCGGGAGCACTCCAATTTCTGCACAGAGGAGTTCATCACTGCAGCACCTTCACCTCCTCCTCCTCCTCTTTCACTGTCTGAGGAAATAATTTCAGTTCATCCCCACTGAATCCTAATAACTCCTAATTCCTCACTCATCTTAATTTTCTCTTTTCTTCTCTCCTTTCCCTCCTGTGTTTCCCTCCCTCTTCTTCTATCACATGCAGGCTAAAATAGGCCCAGCAGCTTTTCTCTGGGCCTTTTGTCCCTGCTCAGGGAGACGTTTGGCACACAGAGGATCGTGTTACAACTTTCATTTCCTGAATATTTTTCTTTTTTTTTTTTTGTCCTGCGTGGAACCAAGAAGGGTATTTTATCCCGCTCTATGAAGGGTGAGGGGGGGCAGGATGGCAGCTCAGATTCGGGCTGCTGTCACTCCAATGTCTGCAAACAAATAAAGTACAAACTGCACATAGCTGCAGGGTCCTGGTGGAGGGTAGCTGTGGTGTGGTTTGGGCACAGCAGGGGTGTGGATCGTGTGTGAACTAGGGGTGGGGGGGTGGGGCTTAGTTACTTGAGCTATTTGTGAGCCCCAGGATAGGTGAGGCGATGCCCCTCGGGAGTGTGAGGTATATTTCATTATCCCATATCCCATACTACTTCCTCTTGTTGTGTCTGCCACCCCTGCCCCTCCTCAAAAGCCCCTTGAGCCTGGAGCAGTGATGTGACTGTGTTTAGACTCGTGGATCTTTCTTGGCTGGATATAGAAGCAGAACAACAAGCAGTATAGCGGTAACAGTCTGCAGAATTATTAATTCTATTGTGATATAATATGATACTAAACCCAGTCATTATGGCTCTAGTTATGTCTTATATCTTGGCTAGTTTATGTTCAGTACCTACCTACACTGTATGAAATCTCTGAACAAATGTCCAAGGGTGAAAGAGAAACTAAAATTGAGCTTTTTTTTTTTTATGAATTTGTGATTTATATACTATATATTAAGTAAATTTACTTGAAAGGTTGAGGCTGGTGTTATTCTATATGTTTCTTAGTGTCAACAATAAGAAAAGACCAAAACCAATAATCTTAGTCTTAGTCCATCTCTCAATGCTTTGGTCCTGCTGAAGTCATAAATCTTTGAAAGCAACTTGCAAATATATAGTTTTTAATTTTTAAAAAGGCTCAGTAATTCCCTAAAACATCTGGGCACTGTAATTTTTATGATGTCACTCAAACAGAAGTAAATAGTGAATTTGTTAGGAACTACTTTCAGTCGTGGATCAATTTACTCCATCAGAACAGTGTATCTGTGTTCATGGTAATGAAGAAACACGTCACCCAGTGCAACAGTGTGGCTCACTGATGTGTGTTCAATAGTTTTTGGACAACAATTATGCTCTGTGGAGGAATAAGCTATATCAGGCTTTGACTACACAGACAATAGTTGTGATCAATTCATGGTTGGTTTTATCCTTTTCATGGGATTTGTTGACAATAAGGAAAATATAGAATATCACCAGACTTCTCCTTCAAGTTAGTTTTCTGATGTAAGCTACCTCAATACATCCATTGCAGAGTACAAATGGTGCCATGAGTTTCAGCAAATGAAGAGCTATGGAGACATTTGCAGTAAAGGGTCACTCCAGGAAAAAAAGAGTAATCTGGCTTTATTTTGTTTCGGCCCTTTATTATCTGATTTCCATTTTTTTTGCATTTATCCCATTATCCCATTTAAAACTCCTTAGTTTGTAATTCATCCTAAATATTATATAGATTAAACAACGGCCTCTTTTCCCAAATGTACAAATCATCAACTTATATTCTGAGAACATTTTAAATTAACTTTGCCTTTTTACACTATATATTTGTGACACCTTTTATTTCCACATATTTAAAGTAAACTATCAAAACTTATGTACGACATTGTGTCACTCTGTTTACCATGGCTTTAGCCACCTGCTTTAAGGTATAAATCTGGTGATATTTTATATTTTTCCTATTGTCAGCAAATCCCATGAAAAGACCAAAACCAACAATGAATTGATCCGACTAACAAATATTTCCTGTGTAGCCAAAGCCTGGTATAGATTATTCCACTGTGTCATAGAGTCTCATTGTTGTCCAGAAACGATTTGAGAAAAACATATACTGTATAAACACATCAGTGAGCCGCACTGTTGCACTGGATGACACGTTCCTTCACTAACATGAACATGGAGTTTATATACACCACCTGCCACCATAAATACTCACTAGAGCACCAAATGAGTATTAATCCGCAGCTGAAAATAGTCCCCAACAAATGCACTGTTTGATCCTGTTTGAGTAACATCTGCTAAAAACTACAGAGCCCAGCTGTTTCAGGAAATTATAGAGCCTTTTACAAAAATGTAACTATATATTTGTGACCTTTTTTGGAAGAATTACATCTTCATTAGGAACCAATTGGCTTGGTGTTGAGTGCCACAGACAGAGTAGGGATGTTGGAAAGCATTAAGCATTGATCTTTTCATTAGATTTGTTGACAATAAGAAATATATAGAATAACACCAACTTTAACCTTTAAAGATTTGTCAAATGAGATTAAATGAAGCTTATTTTTTTATTTTAACTGGATTGGATATTTGCACGTGTGCTTTTATTAAGTATGATGGTAAACTAATAATAATCCTACTTATGTAGAATCCTTCCCCCTACTTTAAGGTGTCTTCCTCTCACTTCAATCTTTTCTTTGTGTCTCCTTCATGAGACATCCATTATTCCCATCACCCAATGGAAAAACTATCTACAGTGAGATTATGATGGATAGCTTGTAGATCTGCTTTAATTTGACTTTGAAAGTCTGAAATAAAGAAGAAAGTCCTCACAAACGTATTTAAAAAAAACCCATTCCAGACTGAAGTCACTTTCCTGATCAAACATATGAGACGAATGCCACTATCAACTTTCTCTCCAAGCTCCAAAAATATACATATCTGATTTTCAGCAACCAGAGCTTGGTTTTGTCTCAGGAAGAGTTTGTTATATGAGCCTGTGCCTTCTGGCCACATTTTTTATTTTTTTTTTTTTTTAACACAAGTCGACATTACACACACGTCTTATCTTGTCCTTTGTCTTTTCCTCTTGTAACGTATTAGAAATCCCCCCCTCTTCATCGGGTAATGTATATGATGCTGTCCTTCATTTGACACACAACATGCTATTCAACACCCTAATAGGTAGGAATTGTCTGCAGAGTCTCCTCCTCGTGTCTAAACCCTGGGTCATGCATCACTCATCCCCGACTGGAAGAAAGAGATAAATATTTCTTTCAGCTCCGTCACATAGGAGCTTCCTGTAGGACGAAAGGCTTCCTACGCTGGTGAGTAGAAGCCGTCTTTGGCCCGCAGCTCCTGCATCAGTATAATTAACATTTTTTGAATGCAGAGTAGCATAATCCCTCAGATCTCTAATATGCTTATGGCATAGAAATATAGCAGACGTCTGCCATTGACATCTAGCACTCATGTGCTAGAGTTTTACTTTAATCAGTTGTATTTCCTCACACACAGACATACACAAACACACACACACACACACACTCCAAGTCTGGTACACGTGAGTATGCACAAGCCCACACACACACACACACACACACACACACACACACACACACACACACACACAGCCTGCATCTGCCTCTGGGTACGTCCAGGCAGGAACATTGTCAGATCCATGCATCATTGGTAAGAAAATCTCTCTACCCCCCCCACCCTACCCCTCCCTCCCACACCACCAGCCCTGCCCCTCAGAGGCAGACCTGAAAAGATCCTTTTGTCCCTCATCACCCGCCTGCCCCCAGCTCCCTCTCCCCCCCGTCTCCCCTTCTCTGACACACACCCCTCATACAGCCTGTGGTTATGGATACCTGGGACCGTCTCACACCCGGGCTCCTGGTGGGGTAAAGCCATCTGCAGGCACCAGATTATGGAAAAGGAAAGCTTTGGATTTTGTCCTTATAGGAGATGTGCACTGACTCCGATGCCAGAAAAAACATAAAACCAGCTGAGGCAGATGACGCAGAATCATGCAGGCTACTCTCCATGTTTATTTGCACATGTCAGGGCCCTTCCTGCTGTTGATTTAGAGCCACTGCCACTTATGCCTATGTCAAATAAAATGCCCTTTTGATGACTCAGACTCTGTTTGCCATCAGCAGCTGTTGTTGCTGGCACTGGCGTGCTTTAGGCTGACGTTACCTCCAGCTTTTGTCATCTAGTCTATAGGCCGGAGCATGCCTACCACTTGCACTTGTTGCATGGCTGATGAGAAGAAGACACAGCGGCTGATACAGCAGATAGATTTATGACTGCAGACTCTGTCCCTCCGGATTCGGAAGCGAGGGATTCGAGCATGATTAAAAGCACTGTCAGAGTTTCCGTGTTGGATTGATTTTAGTCTCTTGCACATCCTGAAGGTGACTCCCTCTGTCATGTGGCACAGAGCCTGTTTAATCCTTGTGTGTCTGTACCCTGCCGGACATGTTGTCGTTAGATTAACAGGTATGGGGAGTCACTTTGGTAGCTTTGTGATCACCTGTTTGTTAATTTGTGAATATTTAGCCACCCTGTGCCACGAGTGAAGGACACGTGCTGTGGTCGGAATTATATATGATATACAGGACCTCTGCTCTCTGCTGACCTCTGCTGAGTGTGACATATGGGCACTACCGGGATGCTTTTAAGTGTAGTCTATTATAATAAACATTTTTACTTTAAAATACTACTACAAGCAAGTTAAACCATTTGTATTTTCAGTAAACTGTCCTGGGCTGCAACGCAAAATGCTCTATTGTAAAAATATGCCTTAATACTTTTAAATTGATATTTCAATACAAGTGGTCATATAATCTACATGGTGACTGCTTTATAAGCCACAGACTTGGAGTAAAGTTAAATATCACTAATTATCTACATTTTTTTTGTTTTCTGCACACACACACACGCTATTTTCTGCTGAAGTTAGAATAGTTTTTGTTTTTTTTCACGAGAGATTTCTATATTTGTGTTTTTATCTCTGCTCTTCTCACTGGTTTGAAGTGGCGAGCTCAGATGGAAAAGGGTGATGTCACATATTATATTGCACCAATCAGGATTTAACAACATTTGAATCCAAATCTGATGAAAGTTGTGGGATTGTTTGCTCAGGTTTGCAGGCAGTTTTTTAGGCTAAACACTTAAAGGTGGGGTATGTGGTTCTGGAGAAATCCAATACCATCACAAATACTATGATGTAGAGCAAACCACGACAAAGCAAGTCATGTAACTAACATTAGCTTAGGTTGTGGGTTAGCAAAATTACGCTACAGTTGCGGCGGCGAAGCTAACTGAGAGGACGAGACGGTTTCTCAGAGCCAGCACACCAGCTCCAGACAGCGATACACACAACTCTCCTGCTGCTATAGCAAACATCACAACAACAGCACATCTTGGTGAACTAGAAAGTAAGCTGAATGTCTTCGGGCAAGTCATTTAACGTTACCTGATACACAAATCATGGCTAGATTAGTGTTGTGTGGCTCGGTCCGAGCCACTTTGTTTATTTCCATTTTACAGAGCCAGGGCTGTGTACAAACACCGGATTTGTTTTTCAGCGCACACACTGAACGGACAGCTAGCGGACCGTGAGGAGATATTCGCTGAATTTGACAAAAAGATGTGCATTGGATTAGAGTTGCATACCCCATCTTTAATAAATAATACCCAACGGTGTTTTTCTTAAGTTTAACTTATGCTTAACTTAACTTTTGCTTATTTTGTGTAAATAATACTAATTTAGTATAAATATTTCATGTTACAAAGAAATACTTTAGATTTAAAACCAAATTCTGAAGTATTTGTATTTGAGTATTTTTATGCTACTTTACACTTCTTCTCTGCTACATTTCTGGGGGAAATATTACAGTTTACTGCACTACATTTATCAGACACTTTGCAGATTAAAATTTTACATACAAACATATAGTATTTAAGAAAATATTATGCATTGTTGTAGATTAAATAACAGAGTAGTAGTAGTACAGTAGTCAAAGTTTGCTTCATATCTGCATCTGTAATAATGATCCAATAACATAATGATGACATGGGCTTATCTGCATAATGAGTACGTTTACTTCTGTCACTTTAAGTACATTTTGCTGTTAATACTTCTTTATTTTTAAGTAAAATTTTGAATGCAGGACTTTTGCATGATATTGAATACTTTAAAATGTAGTATTGCAACTTTTACTTAAGTAAACAATTTGAATGCCTCTTCCACCACAGACTCACACATTAGATTAGAAATGTTTAAAGAAGAAACACTGACCAAAAGCCTGATGATGGAAGGTCTGCTGAGGACAGCCAGACAGACTCACTCAAACACAACCATATGGAAAGCTGTAGGTGATAGATGGGGAGCACGGCCCTGGTGTTTTTAGTAGACCTGAGAGCTTCAGAGGGAGGGAGAGAGGGGGAAAGAGAGAGAGGCCTCTGGGATGCAGAATACCTCAAGGTCCCTCCACTGAAGCCGGGCGCTGCAGCCCTGCAGCTCTGCAATCTTCGCAATCAAGCAGTAATGCTAGCAGCGACTGTTTCAGATTATGCTCAGGAAATCCTCTGTGCTCTCTGCTCAAAACAATTTACCCTGACATGAGCCCAAAGAGAGTGTAGGGGGTGGGGGACAAGAGAGCTGTCCTCACCAGAGTCCTGCTCTCAGGCCACCATATTCTCATATTCTGTCCTACAAATACTCTGTTGTTTATTATTATTATTGTGACATTGTTGTTGTTGTTTATTATGGAAATTATTATGATGACATCTGATTGTATTTTAGCAATTATTTGTATCTAACCTATTATTAAAGGCCGTATAATTAGTTTTGTTTATAGGGCATCCTTTAAGGCAGTGAACTTTAAACTTTTTATTTTCATATGGGATGTTTGCCATTTTTTTTAATGTCAGAATATCCAGAGCTGGTAACGGCTGAGTGGTGGCTCTTTCCCATGGCCCGGAACCGACAGAACAAACTCTCGGAGAGAGCAAAGAAAACAAGGCAACAAAAAGCCAATGATCCGCAGCACTCGGGCTAAAAAAAAAAAAAAGACGAAAAAGTAAAAAAAACCTTTCTCCTTCAGACAAACATGTATTATGGAACAGATATTCAAAGGAACCAGAGCTGCTTCATGTGTACACAACATCCTCCTGACAGACAGCTGCTGATGTTGACGCACATTTGTATAATTAAATTTCCCTTTATGACTCTGTGTTTGAATTATGTTTTGAATTACCATAATTATTGTTAACAAAAACAAAGAACTCGTAGAGCAAGCTTTAATCTTTGCCTCAAAATTACTCATAATATTTTTTGATATCCCACCAATGTAGATTTGATTGCTTGCTTGGCATTTTTGAATTTAATTCCTTCATTTTTTTAAGGACACACTCATTCTAACCAGCAGGCAAAAACATCATTAAATAGGTCAACACCCAAAAATGTGTAATAAGAAAATAAATTACGTTTTTTTTCCCTTCAATTCACAATTAATTAATGGTCAATGATTATAGTCCCGATTCATTTGGTTTGCACAGGTTTGAGGGCCAGAATCTACGATACATTAATGTCTATAGGCTATTTTTTTCTCTAAATACACAAATAACACAGAGACAAATGTATTACTTTTGTTTTATTGGAAACTAATTACCATGACTCTAATGAAAACGTTACCTCTTAGTTTCCATCGAAGGAGGTTGCTATAATTCTTTTATCTCAACAAAATATCATAAATTAAGCAAATGGGCAGTCCAGTTAAGTGTTTCGTTGAGTTAAGAGTTTCAGACAGGTCCTGTTTGTGTGTTTTCATGTGCAGGAGATCAGAAAACGCTCCTGTCAGGGGGGATATACAGGTTAAGCGCATAAAGGAATTTTGTTCTAACCAAATTTAACGACAGACAAGTCAGTCTATATTATAAGGTAGGCTACTATAGTGTTATTTCATACATGTACTCAATCTGATACACTTATCAGTCTTCTTTTTTCTGGGATTTGTTTGTGTAAAATATAATAATCTGGCAGCCTCTTTAAGAGCCCAAATCCACAAGGCTGGAGGTTAGAGGTCCCAACAAGGAGTCCTGCAGTTGGTGCGGGTGTCCGTGCATGCTGTGCACCGGCTGTGGGGGCCCCAGGCCGGACATGGAGTAAGCGGAGGCCCCGGGGTGGCTCATGTTGCCCTGAAGCAAAAGCGCTGAGTTCTGGTCGGGGCTCTGAGGTGGAGAAAACTCGTCCTCCGAGCTGGACATGAGAGACTTTCCTCCGTCCAGCGGGGACAGCTGGTTCTGTTTGTTGCCGCCTGCGTTGTTGTTTTCGGTGTTTTCTCTGGAAATGATAACGAGGGGAAAATTAGAGAAAATACGCATCTTCTGTCATTAAATAAGTGTGTTAGGCCTGGAGGTGACATTTTGGAGCTGTAGGCTATATAAAGGCAGCCATAATTATTTTGCAGTAACACCAAAATATAGTAAGCCTAGGCCTTGAAAAACTAATCAGAGAGGTTTAGTTATTTGCCTTCTCTATAAAATGTTTTATTTTGTTGTATTTCTCTTAATGATATTTTCCGATAACTTAATAAACCTGCGTTATTTAATTCCATTGTAACCCAGTTTAACCTTCAACACGTAGGCCTATCTCAAAAGCAGAAAATGTGACCATATTCCTTTTTGTATTTTCCCATCGTTGTTAAATAACACATTATCTTCATTTCTGAAGCGGATATTTTTTGAGATGTCTTGTAGTTTAGGTTATAATTCAGGTTGAGACAAGTCAAACGGGACGGTTTCTGTAGAAGAAAGTCCAAGCCATTTGTCAACAACACGCTTCTGTTTACCCACCATCACTGTTATCAGGACATGACAGATTTGGGGGACTAAACCTAGGCTATCCAAAATGAATAAATAATTTCAAACCTCTCTTTGAAACAAAATGATTCCTGTCAGAAATACGATTCTATTTATTTTCCTACTTTGCCACTTTCTTTCAGTATCAGTATCAGTATCGCTGATAGCTCTGTGACTCCTGCACTTTCTTATACTTAAAAAATACTTGGTTGCTTGTAGCCACATTTTGGACATATGTCTTTTAAATCGAACCTTAATTCTTTCTCTTGAAACATGAAAAATAATGTGAATGTCAAGCAGCGTCGACGCTGCGTCAGTGAAACGTACCTCTCCTTCGCCTCTGCGGCTCTGTCTCTCTGCCGTCTGTTTTTGAACCAGTTGCTGACCTGCGTGGTGGTCAGTCCTGTGGCCTCGGCCAGCTCTCTCTTTTCCCGCGGGGACGGATAGGGATTATGTGTGTACCACTCTCTCAGGACGCCCCTGGACTTCTCCTTAAAGCAGTAGCTGGTCTCCTCGCCGTCCCATATCGTGCGGGGCAGCGGGAATTTCCTCCGCACCCGGTACTTCCCTACAGCTCCGAGCGGCCGGCCGCGCAGCTTCTCCGCCTCCACGTAGTGCGCCTTCAGCCAGAGCTGCTGCAGCTTCGGGTGGTTGTGCGGAGAAAACTGGTGGCTTTCCAGGATCTTGTAGAGCTCTCTGAAGTTCCCCCGATGAAAGGCCACCACCGCTTTAGCTTTGAGGACGCTTTCGTTCTTGTGGAGGTGATCACAAGCGGGTAGAGACCACAGGAAGCGGCCGAGCCTCTCTAGGTTTCCTCCCTGCTGCAACACCTCGCAAACGCACGCCACTTGCTCCTGCGTAAACCCGAAGGACGGTAATATAGACATGATGTCCGAGCTCGCTCCTCCGCCCGAAACGTTGGTATCCAACACGATAGCTGTCGTTTATTTTCTGTGTTTATTTTAGTTTCTTGTCGCGATGCAATCCAGTGCAATCCGTCCGCGCAACACAGGCCTATAGGCTATCCACTCCACTGCAGCCCCTGATGCGCGCAGCAGATTGGGATGTTGATTGTTGGGACAATTTGTTCCTGTTGGAGATATGTCAGGCTTAAAGGGAGCCTGTGCGTTTCGGTGATTGGCTCTCCCTCTGCCCTGCACCGTGTACAGCAGAGCAGGACTGAGTTTGCAGCTCCGTTTCCTCCCCAGAGGCAGTGCGTCAGGGGCTGAAATAGGAGCGCTCCCACCTCCCGCCCCCACAGTCCCTCTCCTGCTTCAGCTGAGGGAGCAGAGCAGCACCTAAACACTAATCAATTATTACAGGCCTTTTAAAAAGCCGTATTAACATGTTCTGAATATACATCTTCTGTAATGGTGGTGACTATATAGTTCCCAGAGTTCCCACGTGGGGCAAACCACACACTGCATCTCCATACGTTATCAGTAATCACAGTCAGTGGAGGGTAAACCCACAAAAACACAAAGCTTTTCATTTGTGAAGGAGAGTTTATCCACTTTTAAAGGCTAAAACATCTTTGTGACACACTTAAAATAGGACACCCATTTAACAGGCGGTACTACAGAGCATTTAAATAAAAACTACTGAATAAAATTTAGAATCTTAATTGATGATTTTTTGGTTATTTTTGTGTTGTTTTTTGTACCAACTGGAGGTGTATTTACTATCACAGCTGATCATAGTTGACGCCCACCACCTTAATTACATGCAGATTGAAAGTTTTTTTGTACCCCCACCTTCCATAGTCTATTAATTACTGAAGCCGTTTATTTTACGAGGTGATATAATTTATATATGTTCCAATGATAGGTGGGTCCATGCGTGCCATTACGCACGTCTTTTACATGAGAAACCTATACTACCTGCCAAACGTGTTATGGGACATAGACCACCAGTAGGAAAGCAGCCACTTAAGTGTTTGTGTGTGTGTGGGGGGGGGGGAGAGAGAGAGAGAGAGAGAGAGAGAGAGAGAGAGAGAAGCTGATATGAAATGCCACATGGTCTAAGCTTGCTGGACAATTTGACAAGCAGCTTCAGGATTGGAAATAACAGACAATCGCACAAATTCAGCAGCCTTCACACTTTCACACCCAGTATAAATTGGCAAAATGGAGGGGTTTTAATGTAGGCCTTTATATATGTATGTAGGCTTGATGTACAGCTGCAGTTGTGTTGATTGGTGAGAGTCACTTGTTTTTATACAGTCTATTTCCGCGCTTTTTGAAAATGAATATTAAATACCGTCTGGACAGATATGTGCCCCCCCGCATCATCACGTGTTTTTGAGGAGGTCCTTCTGCAGCCTACATTTATATTTCAAGGATTAGACGGGCACCGCACTGGCTCCAGTGTTTTCTGTGGGGTGAAACACTAAACCAATCCATTAGTAAATGAGTTCTCTGCGACACTGGTTCTTGGTGGTGCAGTTGTTGGTTTGAGCCATAAAGATCACATTTCTTTATCTGCACCAGAGTCTGAAACTAAACTCCCTTTCAATATGCTAAGGAACAACATTTGACCTGGAAAATAATATGTAACTAAACAAATTCACACAAAACGTTTTGAGAAGATGAGGCCTTTCCTAAAGGATTTTTACTATAAAGATAAAACTTTGAACTTTTGTTTTTGTGGCGACAGACAGCTGAAAAAAACAGATAATCCTATGTTCAGAACAGCTCCACTCTGTAATATCATACATGTTTAATTTAAGATTTTATGGTCAAATAAGGTTGAGATGGTTTTCAAAATACAATAAGTAAGTCCCAATATCATGTCGTCATTTGTTTAGACTACTGAAAAAATAAAAATCTAATTCAGACAGAATGAGTCATCAGGTTCGGTCAGGCCTATTTCAGCACTGAATATGCTCGTTGCGTGTAGTGTAAAATAGAAATCTGCAGGTAAAACATTATCATATGTCCACTTTTTGCATGATTTTGTTTTACTATTTATTGGATACAAGACTGGACCTGAACAGCTCATTTCCTCCTGAATGGATGGCATGTATCTCACCGTGCTGAAGTGAAAGTTTGGCTACAGGAAACATCAGATGATTGGCTGAAATACACCTGAAGTCACTATTATATGACAATACCTCCGAGGCTTTGGAGTTAATTTCAATTTTAATCAATATTTTTAGCCTGCAAAGGAACAAAAGACACATATCATTTTATAATAGTGAATGAAACGTTCACTATTATAAAATTATATTCTTGGACTTTTGCAACGATATGTTGTTTTATAAATGTATAGTTGATTATAAAAACAGCTTCCTTTTCTTGTTTGTAGGCAGCACTGGCTCAACAAGGCCATTCATGCCATATTGCTTAAACATGATTCAATCAGCACATCTTCTGATGTAAATGCTGAACTGCATCTTCAGTGGACACACGGGCTGTCAGGCCACTTTAGCTCGGGGTCTATATAGCTGCACTCGGGCTGTGTGTAAAACCTCAGTGCTTCAGTAAATGAGCTGTCTGATGAGCGGCTCTCGGGTTTCTCTAATATCTCTACCACATTGCGCCGCGCCTCCTCCTTTAACCCGGGCAGCCCGGGGGGCGAGATTATTTCAAGATGTGGACTCTCCGCCTCCGCCTCTGCCACGGTCAGTGCTGGGCTCCTCATTCCCCGACAAGTAATGCAATACTTAGTTAGGCTATCACTCGTTACTCCTTTTAAAGTGGGACTCACAGGCAGCAGGGATTCCTTACTCTCGTTACAGGCTTCTTCTCTCCGTTAAACTCCTCTGTTGCCTCCAAAACCGCAATAACTCAGCCTGCCTCTCCTGGAAGCTCAGGGCTGCTAAAGATCATGGATGTTCCAAGTTTTAGTCATTGCTTTACCGGAAAAACTCAAATGAGTCAGACTGTTTTCACCCCGAGAAAATCAACTTTTGCCATTTCTCATTAAACTGGTTTAATGTGAGGTAGGCCTAGGTGAAATGGGGGTGCGTGGGCCCTTGCTTGTTGAATTATTCCACCTCATGATAGCAGTTTGGAGGTGAAAACGACATATTATTTAATGCTAGAGCCAAAAGCTGTATTCCAGCTAGAGACATTCGTTACACCGTGCATTACTAGGGAAAGCAAATGAAATGTAACGGTGACTCTCCAGTCCTGTGGGAGAAAACGAGAGAAAGAAAAAGGCCCAACACAAACCACTTCATAAAAATGTCATCATCAAAAAAGTCCGTATTTCCAATTGGAGGGTTTATTTTTCAGAAAAAATGGAGGAAAATTGAAACGACCACTGGCTCACTGAACAGATGGTTTTCACTCTATCTAAATCCAAAGTGCTATTTCAGCTGTATCGACTGGAACAAAGCCGATACTGTTTAAATTAAGTGAAAAATGTCAGATTTAGTCCCCAGGGTTTTTTCCCCCCCCTTGAGTTTTTTGGGAGGGTTTTTGGTGACATTCAAGGGTGCCCTCTTACTGCACTGAAAAAAACATCAAAAATATTGATTTATTCATTCTGAACATCAACAACAACAAAAATGAAACACAAACGAAAGCCAAGCTTGTTTTTCAAAAGCATCCTCACACGCCCGTGGAAATGTATTTATTTGTTTGTTTATTTTCTTATAGACTTAATACACGAATATCACAAAATACTGCAATTGGCTATTGACATTTGATGAACTGCACATTTCTTGACGAATTCATTAATCTAATCAATAGTTTGTCATTGGCTTGCATTTTCTGGTTAATTGAAGATATCCTAAATGTGTCTTCAATTAAGAGTTAAAGCCGTTTATTCGGTGAGGTGAAAAAAAGCAGTGAAAAAAAAAAGGCTGCTCCTCTCAAAACAAAACACAACTGTTGACATGAGTGAGTTAAATGAAATTGGAGCTGCAATTATCAGCTTAACAGAGTTTCCTGTCATGTTGGAAAATTAGACCTGGTACAAGTGCACTGGGGTTAACCCCCCATCAAAATCATTACGCATTTCCTCAGAGGACCACCTCCACAAATATGCAATTACGGCCACGGCTTTTACAGTGCTCTGCTCGGTAAACACGCCCGGGCTTATAGACATTTGTTTTAGGGAAATTCTTTTTTTTTTTTTTTTTGCTGCAGGGCTGCAGTAAGTAAACAAACCAGGCAGGCAGACAAACACATAAACAAACAAAAGGAACGATTTTTAAAGGTGGATGTGCTGCTACCATGTGTGCCTGCTGGCAGGGAGGGGGCGCCATGACAATGCTATCATACAAGTTGAACTTGCAAGGATGAGTTGTTGCATGTGTTTTAGCAAATGATGCGTTTTTGGAAGGCAGACAGTTGAGCAGCAGCAGGTGTGTGTGTCCAAGATCATAACTCTGCTCCTGTTACAAAGTGCTGTTTTTTTTCTCTTTGGGAAATACCATTTGACCACTTCCTTGTGGACATGATTCTGCCTCCCAGCTGCTGCCTCTCTGTGTGTGTGTTTCGTTCACACATGCACACTTAAACCCGTCCTTATCACTTTTCTGTCCTTGTAGTCCAGAACAAACCAGTGAATCATGCTGGTTGCATCTTCCCTTCCCCACACTCGATGATGAAGTGGACATGTGCACATACCTTCTACCCTGCCAAGCAACAACTCAATTATTTTAAGTGGAGGTAAGAGAAAAATCTACAAGGGTTGAAGATATTTGTTTTCCTTCTAGTTCATAAACACCACCTACTTTCCACAAGCTTGGAAGAGCCAGTAGTAGATTTAGTTTCTGCCAGGAGGGAGAACACCTCTCCCCATGCCTTGGCCAGTAGTGGTGGGTCTGTGCGAGCAGGCTGGTACCCGCTGACCCCTGCCCTCTCATTAGTGGGACGTGGAGCGGTGGAGTACCGTGCTCCCCAGGTCATGTTACATATGGCTTGCAGTCTGCTGCGCCGCATTAAATGTCAGCTTTGAAACCATCCGAAAGATCAGAGGTCAGTGTTTTTAATAAGGCCAGAGTTCTGGGCGAGTTCCCTCTTTTTTCTGCACACTAAAGTATGTTTTATGTTTGAAATTATGGACAAAAATGATCCACTACTATTTAGATATGGGGATGTCCGGATTTTCACACATAAAGGAAACAGTGAACTTTAAATGAAATTCAGCAACTAGCTGTCCCCAGTCCCCATGAAAACTGTACTACACATCTTCTGTGAGGGAACAATTGTGCTCCTTTCCTTTCTAATTTATAGGCACAATACAAAGGTGGAATTTGGAGTTTTCTGTGGCCCCCTCCCCGTGAGACCCACAGACCACGGGGCTCTTGCTGCCAATGGGATATTGTTCTGGGCTCCAACAAAGCTGTTTTCACCCCCTTCAATATTACAGGAGGAGTTACCTGATACCTAACAATCAGCTAATCCACTGCCCATGGCGACGAGGTCACCTGTGCACAGGTAACTTTATCCCGGTTGCCTGCCTCTCCCTCCCTTTCCTGCTAGTCTCTCCCATTTTTTCTTC
The DNA here is from genome assembly GCF_020085105.1 of Siniperca chuatsi. Taxonomy (NCBI): domain Eukaryota; kingdom Metazoa; phylum Chordata; class Actinopteri; order Centrarchiformes; family Sinipercidae; genus Siniperca; species Siniperca chuatsi. Next base: position 14,727,827 of record NC_058056.1, read on the forward strand.
TCTCTCTCTGTGCCTCAACAGTGAGCACAGACAAACAGCCTCTGTTTATTTAGGTCATCAGTTAGATCATATATAACTCCTCCAGTCAGGATCCTCCAAGAGGACAACTCTATACACTCTATCCACCACAGACACCCTGTGAATAAAATAAAATCCCCTGCTGTTCGTCCATTTGTCAAACTTTGTCTCCATCTTATCTCTCCATGCTGGTTTGGTTGGGTGCCCACTGAGTGAACAAGTATTGGATGGAAAGTCATGAATTTAAGGAGAATCCCCTCAAGCCAAGAGAGGAGTTCAGGCTCTTTTCTGGATAGAGACTCAGTGTCTGTGAGTGACAGCCCCTCAAATTCATTCTTCCACATGCTGAAGTTGGGGGGGGGGTTGTTCGGCCTTCGCTCGGGGGAAAGGCCATTGGAAAGGACTGAGCTGTGGGGAGCTGCAGACCCCCCACCCAAAAGGAGCTTCACCTCTGGAAATCTCATTGCTGTTTATTTGAATTACAGGGGCTGAGATGAGAAAAGGAGGGCTAATGAACTCCAGGTTGCCAGGCATGTGCAAACGATCACTGCAGGTTTCCAGAGAGCAGCACCAGGCTTGCTGGATTACTGCATGCCACTTCCCAATCCCCCCACCCCCCAATCCTCCAGTTTGGCTACACAGGACTCTTAAATGTTGGGAAGACATGTGCTTTTTGTCTGGCATAAACTTACATTCATTCCAGACATGTTGTGTCGCTAAAAATGTAAAAAAAACAACAACTCAGAGATCATTCCTTAATTTTATCAGTCATCTTGAAGCTAAATTTATTGGAAAGAATTTAAAAAATCAGTTTTATGTTTTTATAAATATAAACTTTTATTGCAGTATGGAGATTTAGAAAAATACATTCACATAATTTCAGATAACAAACATATAATTCAAACTAAGATTAAAAAAACAAAAGACCATCAGTTTTACTATTTGCCCACGACTCATTTTTTGGTATGTGACATTAAAGCACTGAGAATACTTCCACTGAAATGTCCATTCAAATTGATGGGATTATGTCATAAATCCTGATAAGGAAAAGTACTACTAGTCCACTTGTATGAAGACGTGTGATGCACTGATAGATGTGCATGGTGTGAGTTGGCTGTGAGGCTGAAATGTGCTATTATGGTCATGTATGACAGCGAGGAATTAGGCTCCTGTTGTGAAAAGCACCGGACACACTTGACAAATGGGCTCCACATTCTCTTGTCTTTCCCTCAACTGACACCCAACAAATGTGCCAGTGACAGTGGCGGTAAATCTCTGAAGCTGCGATGTCACTGCCTGCACACCAACACAAGAGCTACGACTGAGCTTCAGTGTTATTCACAAAACAAAAGCAAAAGGCACTAGTGTTCAAAACATTATGATGCCATGCAAAGAGAAATTATTACAAGCCCTTTATAGAAAAATATCATTCATGATTACTGACATTTGGAGAGACACATCAAAATGAAACAGGATATAGTATAGGATCTTCACATCTAGTTAACGTACTATGAGTTGCAGCATTATAAACAACGTATGATGAACATGTGAACCCGACAGCGTGACCTTTTGATCATCGTTCATATCTTGGACTCACAGGTTGGTGATGAGGCTTGAAATATGAGTCATTGCTGAAATCGTGTGCATTTGTTGAGGTGTGTCACACATGAGAAACCCTCCAACATGAAGGCTGTTTGAAACGTGCGCGTTGTAATGTCATTATGGTAGTGCAAATACCAAAACAGACCGATGCCATTGTGTATTTTAAGTAGCAGAAAGGCACATTCGTCTTAACTCTAGTCGCTTATTCAACACTCCTAGTTCATTTGGTATGATATAAAGCACAAAAGCAGTGACTTGAGAGGCATTCAGAGGATTTAAGATGATTACTGAAGGACACTTTTTCCTAAATCAGCAGCTTTGTGTGTTTAAAGGCCTATTCTCTGAATGTATGTGCAGTCCTTTAGTAAAGCTGTCGCTCTTCAACCAACCATTTTCACAGAGGCTCTCTCCCTCTTCCCCCTACTGAATGACCTTTTTGGTTTGACCCAGATGACGCATTTAGTTTGGAGGAACATCCTGGTCACATGACTCCAGGAATTCCAGCACCTGCTTCTGCGGATCAAATCCACTCAACAGGAAGTAGCAGGTGTTGTCTATAAAAATGCACATTTAAACACGGCTCAATCACATACAGCAACTTCTTCTGTGAGCACATAACAGTCGTAATGTTCCTTCTTATGAACGGGGCTCTTAAAACATGTTGTAGACTTTTTTTATTTTTATGATAAACTGATAATGCCCACCCACAGGGCTCCTCTCTGACTAGAGTGCATTGTAAAAGTCAAATGAACACAAATAATTTAACATTTAAAGGAAATGGATGGTAAAAAAAAAAGCACACACACACATACACACACACACACACACACACACAAAAGTAAAAAGATTCACCATATCGCTGCTTGGGGCGGACATGAGTGCTTCTGCGAGGAGAGAGGTTTGAGGTTAAAGGTCAGCCATGTCCTCCTCCATCTGCACTGTCTGTAGTTTGGCTAACTCCTTCCCCTCCACGGCCTCCATCTCCCCACACATTGCCCGCACCATCTCATTCACGCCTCCCGAGCCCGAGCCAGCCACCTTGTTCTCTGAAAGGTTCATGTAGTTGCTGTTCATGCCAGGGCCCATCAGGTGTGAGGACCCCCGAACCTCGTGGCCCCCGAGATACTCTGTGGGCTGGAGGTGGTGGCTGCTGGGGTCCGTTTGGGCCATCAGGGGCGTGCTGACGGTGAGGGTGGTGTACACCTCTGGCTCGGTGGTGGACGAGCTGACGGCGGGGACCTCGGTGGTCGAGACGGGACCTTGGCTGGAAGGAACCTCTTCTGAGTTGGGGGCGGCGTAGCTGAGCTGACCGCTAGGGTCGAGGTGGATCCCGTGGTGGTACGAGGAGTAGACACCTCCCTCCGGAGGCTCCTTCTTGATGGATGGCTGGCCGGCGTTACTCATGTTGTAGAGGACTGTGCTGTGGTGCAGGGACGTCATGGTCAGCTTGTCCTGCTGCTGGAACGAGTCGTCACTGGAGGAACTCACTGCTACATTGTTCAGAGGCATGGTACCTGTGGTAATACAAGAATGTATCAATACAGTATCTCCACCTCTACCAGTTTGACTACAGTAGATCCCATTCCCACTGCTGAATCCCCTTCTCATTCCTCACAGTATTATTCGTTTCACTTACAGCAGGCCTTGGCCCCAAAATTGCTGTTGTGTGTCTCACACACTTTGTGCTCTTTAAGCTCGACCCTGCGGTGCCCCAGAGAACGAGTGCAAAAGCCTGCCAGGACTCAACAGCAAGCTGCAATTTTCTGTTTTTCCTTATTATTCATCCTGGTGTGGATTCTCTGCTTTATGTCAAAGTAAGTGCTGTAATGGCTTATTCCCTGTTAGTGTGTTTCATGGTCTCTGATTGTCTGAAACATATTTCCCCTCCTCCCTGCTCTGCAGATCAAGAGTGCAATGATGATGAGTGATGGTGACTTCAGAACTTGTTTTTATTCATCTCTGGGGTTTTCAAAGGACCACCTCTTCTCTGTGTGTGTGTGTGTGTGTGGCCCTTCCCTGTTTCTTCTGCTCTGTGTTATGTGTAGTATCAGCCCTTTGGGCTACGGCCCAAACACAGACAAGCCAAGAATAAAGCAGCTCAGATATATGGGGTGGACGTAGAGACCTGTTGACAAACCACCATGGACATATAGCATTGCACTGGAACAGTTAAGGAGGGCAGAGGGCACCACTGATCGGCTACCAAGATAGGAGATATAAGGAGATAACATCTATATTTTGATATAACAGTAGAGACGATTATGTCTGGATTTTTGTTATTCTAATACAGTGATAGATCTTAATTTACTATTTTCCTGGTCTTCAATGCTGCACTACATAACAGCATTACATTATAGCAAAGTGATAAACTGTAATGAATTTACTTGACTGCTTAGAAAGGGGAAAATGAACAATGAATTAAACTAAATCATAATCAAATTGTCACATTATTAATAACTTATTCAGCCAAAATGCCAAAAATATTGTGAGCTTTTATTTTGTCCTTGTTGCCCATTTCTGCCTCTCTCTCTATCTAAATATAACTTTCAAGTAAACATACAAAACAAGGTTATTACAACCAAACAGGTATGTAAGTTTTAAGTTTAAATTATTGTATAGTTTTCTGAACCCACCTTGTTGTGTGATTGTTGAGGAAGATGAGGCAGAAGACAGCTGCAGTGGAGGAAGACCTACGTCGCTGTTGAGTAATGAGCTGCCATCGCTGCCAGAGACTCCACTTGGTACCTGGACCAGACTGTAGCCACCCAGCTGCAGCGCACCTGATGAGGAGCTGAACGTGAGCACAGAGGAGCCTCCATTCTGGCCAGCCATGGTGTGAACCCCCTCCAGCTTCACCTCTGCTCCGTTCACACAGCCTGAGTAGGAGGCATACTGCAGGGCAGAGTCCTCAGCAGAACTGCCCAGTCCCTTCTCCTGACCTGTCTGCATCTGCATGTCCAGTCCAGAGCCCCCCAGCAGCACCCCTCCAGACGGCCTCAGAGGATTGAAGGCCAAGGGCTGGATGCCCAAATTGAGCCCGTTGAAGAGGATGTTTCCAGGTGTGTGGAGGTAAGACGACCCACCATTGTGAAACACGGTGGGGGAGTGGTTACTGGTCACTAGACTTCCGTTGTAGAGACTGTCACCGCTGGATCCAGGGGGCAGCTTGATGTCCCCGATCTGTTGGATGACCACCCCACTGTCCAGAGGCCCTGTTTGAATGGGAAGGGTCCCATGGGTGATCACCCCATCTGAGGAGTTAGAGAGGGGCCGGGGAGACAACTCCTCCTGGCCTTTGCTGGACTCATCCTCTGTGCTGTGGTTACCATCAGATTCACTGTGGGAAAAAAGGCAGAAGAAATGACAAATGTAAACAAAAATAGTGTTATAAGCTGACTTTAAGCCACTTTTTGAATAAAAAAATGAAATAAGATAGAAAAATGTGTACGTTCCTGATAGAGATATAAGTATAAGTATAAGTATTTTTCTCCAATTTGTGTACTTTTTTTTAGCAAAGAAAGCACTATTACAATATAAATTCAATAAAATACAATGTTGTATATTGGCCTTTATTTCCTTTCCACCCACATCTTGCCCTTTACTGAAGAAAGAGCACACAGAGTCATGTTTGTTGCTGTGTTATTACACAGCTTTGAAGAGCAAGCTGTGTTCCTGAATGTGTGGCCCTCTCTTACCTCATGGAGAGCCGCACTGACAACAACCAACCAACGTCAACAACAGTGCAACCATTTGGCGCAATAAATGACAAAATGCCAGCACTGGTGGCTTGACAAAACAAATGGCTGAGAGTATTTAGGCTATTTTAATTTCTCCCTCAAATTTAAAATGTAATTTAAAATCCCTATTTTTCTGTTTTCATGAAGTCTTGAAAACGATATAGACACACACACACACACACACGCGGTAAAACGTCTCACCCCCACTTCCAGGAAAATATATAAACAAAGACTACAAATAAGAGACGATTTGTTCATAATATCCACAGGTTATACTTATACTCACACGTAGTTTCTGAATATTTTTAGTAGCAACTTAAAGGCAATGGTTATATAATGGTGTGAGTGTGTGTGTGTGTGTGTGTGTGTGTGTGTGTGTGTGTGTGTGTGTGCGAGAGAGAGAGAGAGAGAGAGAGAGAGAGAGAGGGGTCACCTCCACCAGGTGTGCGTCAGCTTTGTTCACAGAGATAGAAACATGAAAGAAGGTATATTTCTGTCTGTTTGTGTGGAGGATTATGAAATGAAAAGCAAGCGCTGTTGGAGACTCAGAGATCCTTTTTGGTCTGAGAGGGAAAAAAGTGTTAATGAAAATGATTTATGTGCTGGGCTGGGGGCACGTGCGCGCGCGCGTGTCTGTGTGTGTGTTCACCTCTGAGTCCCTGCAGACACACAAACACACACACACACACTACAAATAGATAAGAAGAAATTAAAGTAACTTTTCAAGGCACCTTGTTAATTGCTTCATCAAAGTGGAGTGTGGGAGTTACTATGTTATTTTGTTGCTTATGGTTTCCATGCCCCTTAACACCAACACACTTGAAACCGGATCTGAATGGCAACCGCTTCATATTTCAAAACATTAAAAGCGTGCTGCAAACCCTTTTACGCATACTTTATTGTTTCTTAATTATTAACAACTAGTGATTCACACTGTCAAGTCTTATGAGTGAGTATTGTCAGCACTGACTTGAGTGTAAATGATTGTAAACTATAGGCGCCCTTCCTCGGAATAAGCTTTCAAATACTTTGTTAAAATTAGAATGGGTCTATTTTAATGCGCCTTTTACACAATGAACACTCAGAGAAACATTTTAATAAGTTGGTTAATAAGACTTCTGTGACTGAAGTAGTTTGTGGCTTGTTCCTTTTGTTGCCTCACCTTTTTGATTGTGCCTCGGACGGGTTTCTGTCTCTCTGCCTCCTGTTTTTGAACCAGTTGCTGACCTGGGTCAAGGAGAGTCCTGTAATCTTGGCGAGGTTTCTCTTCTCGGCAGGAGAGGGGTACCTATTCTGAGTATACAGATCCTTCAGCGCGTTTCGGGACCTTTCCTTGAAACAATACACAGTCTCCTCGCCGTCCCAGATAGTCCTGGGGAGAGGGTACTTTCTCCGGATTCGGTACTTGTCCACGGCGCCCAGGGGTCTCCCCCGCGCCTTCTCCGCCTCGGTGTACCGGGCTTTGTACCACAGATCTTGCAGAAAGGTGTGGTTGGACGGACTGAAACTGTGGTTCTCCAAAATACTGTACAGCTCCTGATACCGAGCCTGGTGGAAAGCAACGAGGGCTTGGGCTTTCAGGATGCTTTCGTTGCCGCGTAGCAGGTCACTCTGTGGCAGGGACCACAGGAACCTGGCGAGCCGGTCCACATTGCCCCCCTGCTGCAAAGCCTCGCAGACACACGCCACTTGCTCCGGGGAGAAAGCCAGAGACGAAGCGGCGCTCACCAACAGCTCCGTGCGCACCGCGTCCGTGCTGGGAGTCGTGTGCTCCATGGACAACTCCGCCGCGTCCAGCGCCACAAGCTTGATGCACTCCCGCGTATCCACCTCCTTCACATTTTCCCTCTTGATGTCAGTTACTGTTGTGACTTCTCCGGCAGAAGAAGAAGACATTTTTTTGTTCAAGCCTTCCCTGGTAAAGTCACTCCTCCCAGCTCGATCAGGTTACCCCCTCGCCATGCGAATGCGATCGGATATCTGACAGCAGCTGTAAGTAGATATCTCTCTCCCCTTTTCCTCCCAACGTGACTTTTACTCTGCGGGGACTGGAGCTGGAAGGAGACACACTGGGGTCTATCGGCAGGAGAGCCACGCTATTGGCCACCGAGGGCCCCATAAGGGAGGAGCAAGCGGGTTTCAGACACGAATGTTTGGTTTCCAGCTGTCAGTCATATAACTTACAGTATATTCCCGTAGCTCACCTGTGCAAGGTGAGTGCTTTCGGGATCGTGGGAACGGGATATTCTTGATTGTCTGTATTGTCAGGAGCTGACTTAGCTTTATGTGGAAACATAAAAGCATTTATTATTCCCATCTAGACGTTTGGAAATCCAAGGGAAATACTCCTGGGATTGTTTTTGACAATTTTTAATTGACTCACAAAACGTTAAATACAATTTGAGACTGAGACTGGATTTTTATACTTCACTCTAAAAGGCACTTTGCACATCCCTTTTTAGCTTATATTTCCAAAGCCATTTTCAGTTTTGATTATTATTACACTGTCAAATCCCAGCTCTGTTAGATCCAGCCCCTAAAAAGCAGCACTTTTACAGTGGGAACATTTTAAACTTTAAATAGCCTACAGTTCCATAATAGTTCAAGGACCTGATTGTGATTGAAATAAGGTTGGAATATGGCCAGTTTGTCTGTCACAAGGCACTCACACATTGGATCAAGTCACAACACAGCACATAATGATCCCAGTAAGCAATGTCAGATCAAATCCATATACATAAACAGAGAATATTTAGTAATGGCTTGAGAAACCAACATCTCTGCATGAATGCAAATTCAGACCATTTCCTCAGTGACATAAAGTATGTATGAATCAGAATCAGAAATACTTTATTGATCCCCGAGGGGAAACTCTTTGCTGAGATATTTCTGTATAGCTCTACGTTTTATTTTCCCCTTTCACGTTTATTAGACCCCTAAAGCCATCTGTCATCCATAAATATAATTTGAAATAACAGCTATAAGATTTTAACAGCCTATCTTTAAAATAAGGATTAGTAATCCACTGTGGGCCACACATAAGTCTGTAAAAGCATATATTTGCCTTGCAGCATTATATTTATCCTGTCAAAACTTAACTTGAAAACTGAGAAATTGGCCATTTTTGTCTTTTGCAAATAATGATTGTCAGTCTAATGTGGCACTGGAGTCTAACTTTGTGGGCCACCTTTTTATCTGATCAATTACTGACATTTATGCATAGTGAATAAATCAATATGCCACATAGGTTAGGCCTGTGCTTTCAGTAATTGTGATAGAATATATGTTTTCAGAGCTATAGCCTTTGAAAAGACTGGATTTAAATGTAGACCAACCTGCCCTGAAGTTAGTGTTACTGTTTTATCACTATACTATTAGAATACACCTTTTCTGGCTTCATCATACATTGTTAATTCAGGATAATAGGCTAAATCACATGATATATCCATCATCCTTGGTGAATCATTTCCCCAAACAGTTACACATTCAACAAGAAACTATATGATGTCAGAAGCCCTGGGGAACAACATCTGGGGAGGTTTTTTGGTTGAAATTATGTTTCATTAGATCATGGAATATATGGGAGTAATCTATAGGGTAGCACAGAGGAGACAGTGGAAACCTATAATCAAAACAGCCATTCACATTCTCTCTAAATACAACCTTTTTGTGGATAAGTGAAAATAAACCACTCAGCTTTTTTTTTTTACCTCAGAGCCCCTGGGACTCCTCAGGGACCCCTGGGGGTGTCAGCACCACAGCGTGACCACCACTGCTGTTGAGGTTATCATTAAATAGGAACTACTCTTATTAGTGGCGTTTCCAGTCGGACCGCACTCTGTGCAACATAGCGGTTCGCCGCCTGGAAAGTGACAGGAGAGCTGCTAGTTGTTGACATTTTTCGCAAGCTTTTTATATTGTGTCGCACAGACAGAAATGGACGACCAGGGGTGTCCGAGATGCAAAACAACCAAATACAGGAATCCGTCGCTGAAGCTGATGGTGAACGTCTGCGGTCACACGCTGTGAGTATTTACATCTCAGCTAAAGAAAAGTAGAGAGTGAAGCAAAATTCCTCCAAGCGGGACGATATATTTGCTTCAAACTGTGCAAAAATGACACCTGCCAACACAAGAAACCCCATAAATTAAGGTTAAGTCTTATTTTAAAACTATTTCCAGCTGTGTTAGGCTTCATATCGTCTCTTAAATCTTAATGGTTGGACGTTAACTGACAAAAGACGTTGGAAACATTTTTTAAATTCTCACGAGCTTTTAGCTAACAGCCAACGGTTTTCTGTGACAAATATAAAGGAATATAAAATAATTTAACTTCCTGTCGGTTATAAACCCCACATTCTTATTGCTAATATAATATTAATACTGTTACCTATGACTACCTCTTAGAAAGACTAAAGATAGCATCAACAGGCGAGTTGACGCAGTTTATAGCTGGGTTTATGCTCTAGCACAGCCTTGATAGTGCTGCATGACAACTGTCAATGCTAGACATTGTTAATAAACATGGCAGACAGTTAGCCTTAATAGAACTACACTGTTTGCACCTGACCTTCACTGCCTATTTGTACCCCTCTTTAAAAACTGGCAGAAGAGGTCTTCGAACAGATGCTGGGGCTTCAATTATACTGAGCTTTTTACAGTAAACCGCCGCAGTAGTGGTCATTCCTTTTAAATATGACATTTTATGGAAAGTACAAAAAGTTCAGGATGGCAGAGAGAAGAGTGATTGATGGTGAGCATGGTGTGCATGAAGTTTTAACTACATAATGAGTACAATAGGAACAAATACAATCTAATCTACACTAGGGCTGCAGTGCATAATAATACATTATGACTAATATTTGTTTTTGATGCTAAACTGATGAATCTCTCTAAAACTGGTTCTTATGGATCCTACCATAGTTACAAGCGTAGACAGAAATCACTCCCAGACTGCAAAAAGAAATGCAGCCTAAACATAACCGTTTCCACATTCATACCTAAACTTAACTATCTCAAGGCTGATCCCTACACATTACTGTTTTTTACTTACTTACTGAACCTCTGTTGTCGGTCTGGGTCAGTCACACCAGGTCTACCTATAATCCTGGTGGGATTCTTAACTTTGAATAAAACAGAAAAAATAAATGGCAAAATGCCCATCACAAGTTACCAGAGCCTAACATATTAATAAATCATATAAGAAATTCAATTAAATGGAATTTCAAGTAAATTTAATTTACTATAACATAAGAAATGTAAGAAAGTATTTGCTTTTGTCTATCTGTAACCAGCAAATATGTGGTATTTTTAGTTTTTTTAAAAATTACTACAACTATTAATCAGTTATCACAAGTGGAATCATTTCATTTTGCCTGACTTTACTGCTTAATAAACTAATTGTTCTTGCACTAGTTTACACTAATTCTATTTATTATTATGCTACAGTTTTAATTGTCCGTCATCCTCATGTCAGTACTCAGTAAAACCTGTTTGCTGTGCTTTTTCCAATATTTAACCTTGTCATCTGTCAAAAACCTGGTCATTTAAATGAAGGGGATGTGTTCTCTGTGAACATCATGCAGTGGCAGTGGTAGCCTGATGAGAGCATCTTTTTTCGACCCTGTCTGTTTATTGACCGTACCATCAGGAAGTGGCTGTGCTTTGTCATCAGGTCAGCGAGCTCATAACTCACCGTCTCTGTCTGGATGCAGGGCTACACACAGAAAATTAAAATGATTCTGCAATGAAGCAATTTGGAGGGATGTCCTAGCCCAGGTCACCTTGGAGTTGTTCCTCAGAACTGGTGCGACGGTGAATTAATGCACCACTTGGAAACTGCTGTACTCTCAAACTGTATTAGTATTTTGATGTCATTTGGCTTTTTGTTTGCAGCTAGGCTTCCTCAAGAGCTGATAGATACGGAGTATGGCCTGTATTGTATCATGAGCAATGTGTTTCAATTTCACAGTTACTGATTTTGCATTTGGTGTAATCAACAACTCTATGCAGAAAAAGTGAATAAGAAAGAAAGGGAAATATGAAATTAGAAAGGCAAATGTGTACATGCAGTATGTCTGTGTTTACTTAAATCCACAAACACTGAAACAATTATAAAGATGCATCGTTCCATATAAGTGCAATTGTTGGCTTCTGCCTAACTCTGCAGAGTGAGTGTTCATGTAGACAGAAAAGTCACAGACTAGAATCTCTCCTTTCTCCTTTTAGATTCATAGCATATTTTATTACCATTTCTTAGTTAAGTTAATTGTGACATAACAATCTTTAACCATCTGGGATGTGAATGCCAGTCACCCTCTCCATTTACAGTATTTGTTTTTAGGGCTTGTTTGTTGATGTTGAACTTTGTGCTGAAGCAATTAGTCGAATAGTTGATTGATGAAAAACATTAATTGAATAAAGCCAAAATGTGAGAATTTGCTACTTCTGTTTTACAAGCACTGGAAAATAGATACATTTGAGTTTTGGGCTGGGTTGGACAAAACAAGCAATTTGAATGTCCCCTCTATTTTCTTCTCTATTTTGTGAATATGGGCTAAATGATAAATGACTGCTACACAGCAACAAAAGCATCCTAAAAGCCCAAGCCCTTGTTGCTCTACACTCATTCATTTAAATAACTTTTAACCTCTCTCTACCTTGGCCCGGTTGAGTGGCCATTCCAGTCTGCGATGCAATGCAGTATTGAGCTTCTCCACCTCTAGCATGCATCTAAATTTAAACTCCACCACAGCACATTTTGTATCCCTGTCAGCGGGGGCATTTGATGTGTGTTATTTATTACATTTGCACAATGACATGCCTATGTCCTTTGGCATTTGACACTGGGCACAGGCAGGCACAAACAACAGAAGCTTAGGCGTACAGTGGGGATTAGAGGGGTCCACCCTCTATAGTGAGTGGGATAAGTTTTGTTGGGCGTCCAGTGTTCCCGAAGTAACAGCTCTGTTCATTTTCTCCTTAGATACTGGGAAATTTAGTTTAGCATAAAGACTGGAAGCAGAGGGAAACAGCTTGGTTGAAAGGTTAAAAAATCTCCCCACCAGCACCTCTAACCCCTTGTAGAACCACAACTTGTTGTTTTTTCCACTTTAGTTGCTACAGTGATTAAAATAACAAATAAAACATATTAATTAGTGAGCTTTAGAGGTGCTAGTAGGCAGATTTTTTAACCTTTTGACAGAGCCAGGCTAGCTGTTTTCTCTTGTCTCCAGTCTTTATGTCAAGCTAAGCTAACTGTCTAGCTTTATATTTAACAGACAGGCCTGCGAGTGATATCGATCTTCTCTTCTAAGTCTCAGCAAGAATGCTAATAAGCATATTTCCCAAAATGACAAACTAGAGAGAGTGGTCTACACTAAGTTTTACGGGGCATTGAATTTAAAAGACAGCCAATTAGCGAGCTTAAAATGTTGTTACCTTTGCTATTAATAGAGAGCTTTTGCTCCACTAGCTTTTGGTTCTCACTGTAGTATTTCTCCATAGTATCGTTAGGCCTACATTTTCCCCTGTTTTTATTTTGAGGAATATATTATTAAAAAACTTTTAAATAAAATTTATTGTGGGAAAAATGCTTTTGGAACCTGTGTCTCTGCCCTTTTTGCTTCTCTACAAAGTACACCAAATATATGCTTTATTTTTTTAAGATCACACAAACCTATGCTAGCTTCCTGTGTAAGCAATCATACTCCTGGGCCTCAGCATTTTTTGACCACACTGCTGCAGGTATTGTAGGTCACAGGGCAGGGCGGAGCGACATAGCAGGTTTAAATTTGACACAAAGCCAGCTCTGCTCTGTCTGGACTCAGCCGTTGCTCTTTGAAGATCATGAGCTTTGTGGCAGAAACAAATGAATCCAGCTCCTGTCTTTTTATAGCGCTGTTTTGTTTTTGCTCTTTCTTGCGCAAGGAGGAGGCAAAGATGCAGGCAATGTCACCAAGGGGCGGTGGGGGGTGGTTGTGGTAAGGAGGCCTCTTTGCTGAGCCAGGACCCTGTTTACCCTCCTCTTACCACCCCCTTCTTTGACCTGCTGACAGCTGCAGATGGGAAAGATAGGAGCCTGGAACTCTGAGCAGGACAGGTGAGAGAGGGAGGAGTCAGGAGTACTCAGTCAGCTACAACAGCCCTGGGACACAGGATGGCAAGCTGCTCGAGATCTGTCAACTCACTTAAATGTCTGTTCAGTATGCCAAGCAATATAGAATAGCCTTGGCAAGAGTTTTCTGAGTCCCCCTTTGATTAGAAATTGCAACAGGCATATAATCTGAAAGCTGTCACTAAGAGTAGGCACATTTCAGAAGAAATATGGCAAATTGACTCTAAAAGTCCCCTCCCTCCCTCTTAGACGTTCATCTCTTTGCTCTAGAGTTACACAGGATTTCCCCTTTGGAGAGTTCTGTTGTGTGGTCCATTTATGGGGCAGGGGGCATGCTACACCCCACTCCTTGCCCCATGTTGATGAATGGGCTCTTTGTGGGCCTGTGGAAACAAGCTGAATCCCTCCATCTACCTCCATATGGCCAGGCCTATACATCTCCTGTAGCCTGGGGCCACAGTGAACATCTGCCTCTTCCAGGGTGCACTTGAGCGGGGGCTCCTCATGCTCTGAAGCACCAACTGGACAACGCAGATGTTTCTGTCCGTTGTTCAGCTTTCATTTTTATTTTGTGGCTTCATCTAAGCCAAGCTAAACTGACATGCGTGCAATGCTTCAAGAAAGTTATATCTGTTTGTTGTATGGCTGTGAAAGCGTTGTGTCATACTTGGCAGGTTGGGCTTGTTTGACCCATATCTGAGACGCTAGGCGTAAACAGCCAAACTCCATGGCTCTGCAGTTTCTCCTTTAACTGCTTTTTTGTTGAATCCTGCTGATGAAGTGAAATGTCTTGCATGATGACTCCGTCATGATTGTTCTAATAGGCTCCATCCCTGAAGAGCTTTTGACTAGGCACAGTGTCTCAGCCCAGTCCTTGACTTTGGAAAGAAATGACTCAACCATACCATCAATGACGTATGGTGAAAAATCTGGCTTTTTCCCATCAACTTTGCTATATTTTATTATGAAAACTGTCAGTGCTCAAAAGCCGATAGTGACATTTGGAAACCAGATGTTGTTCATTTTTGTGAAGGTGGTCAGAAGCAGGAAGGTGAGTGGAAATAAAGCTCTGCAGAGACTTAATTAAAAGAGTGTACTGTGCAAACGTTTATCCAGGCCCTCCACCCCATCAGGGGAGATTTAGGAACATTCCCATTGTCTTCAGTGTCCACTCCTCAATTGAGTGTGACTGATGGGTAACCGCCTACCTGCATAAAGGTGTGATTGATGGCTAAGCTCAGGGTTGTGCCCTCAGGTAGGTCTGACGGTTGCCATGGAGTCATGTTGTGATGGTGCATAAAGTAAACCTTCCTGTTTCAACCTGGGCTTTACCTCAGATTCCCCGACATTATCTGAAGAGTGTTTCAGCCTTTTTGTTTAGAATTGGTTACGGGTGGAGAGGTGTGCTCTTCACTGAAGAGAATTGTGATTCATGAGGAACCAAAGGCCGCCTGAAAAGCTCATCATGTCACTGTGCTGTACTGCTACATATTTTGTCTTGGAAAGTAATCATATCCATTAAACAGATTTACAGTAGATACTTTGATCAATAACTGCCTAAATTTCCACATTATTTAAAAATGTGGCTTAAACTTCTCCATAATACAGCCTCCTTTCATTTAGGCACCATGTCAGGAATAATAATGACATTTTCTGGCAGAAAAGGGAGAACAGTTTTATTGCATGTGGACTTAGTGATCCTTTTTTTAAATGTTAAAGTTAAATTTTCAGATAAATGAAAGCCTTAAGCACAAATGAGAATTCATCTTAAAATACTTAAATTTACCAACGAAGTAAGGAATACACAAAGCACTGCAATTGTCCATCTGAATTTCTTTGGTTTTCCCAAATTACATAAGACTTAGTCCATTCTTATAATGATAGACTACACTATGAATTACTGAGCTGGATTTTATCATATTATGCAACGTGGCAGAGTGACTGAGGTCTGTTGAAATAACAATAAAGCAAATGTTTTTTCCAGTGCAAACAGACACTCCACTGATGGGGTGTCAGACTAATTTCCTCTTGTCTGAGACTTGGAGGCAGCCTAATCGACATTCCGATCATAATTTCAGCCATCTTTGAGCACTTAGAGGAAATATTCAAATGCCCCATTATCACCCCCTGCGCCTGATGATAAGTTACAGACAAAGAAAAAACGCAAATTTGTTTTACTGTGACGAAAATTGGATTTCAGCAGCCACATATGCCCACACATGCTCACAGCTGACTCTCAGGCCTGGAGGGTCACCTCTGGAAACATCCAGCTCAGCTTGATTGTATTTTCTGTTTTGTTGTCTCCTCTCCCCCACAGATGCGAGAATTGTGTGGAGATGCTGTTTGTGCGCGGCTCAGGTAACTGCGTGCAGTGCGACACACCCCTGAGGAAGAGCAACTTCCGCGTGCAGCTCTTCGAAGACCCCACTGTAGATAAGGAGGTGGAGATTCGCAAGAAGGTGCTGAAGATGTGAGTGAGGGGGACCGGGAGGGTGAGGGGTGTGGCTCTGCGTGTTTATGTGTCATCTCATGCCTCCTCCCTCTTCTTAAGCCACCTTTGTCTTTCTCATTACACTGTTTGTTTTGTAGACAATGAGTCTCCTGGGGGGGGGGCTCAAACGGGAAAGCTCTTTCCCTGCCAGGTTTTTACTTCTCAGCCCCTCCCTGCCTTCTCTCTCTCCCTCTCATCTATTCTTTAATAGCCCCTTAATTGTCATCTAATGTGTGTCTATTAGGCAGTATGCAGACATGGTATTACAAAATGGTTGATTTAATGGGGGCTATTAATGTCAGTGTGTATTTGCTTTCATCAGGTTTTACTATTTGTATCATCAGTTCTGTTCTTCCTCTGCAGATACAACAAGAGAGATGTTGATTTCTCCAGCCTGAGAGAATATAACGACTACCTGGAGCAAGTGGAGGACATAGGTAGAAGCACTGACTTGGAAACCTCATGCTGAAACGGAGGGCAAAAGGGTTGCTTACTATTGTAATGATTTCTCTTTGACTCTAGTTGCGCAGGGGGATGTTTTACAGGCATTAGTGCCAGCCAGGTGCATGGATAAGTGAGTAGCTCTGCCAATGCTAACACGTCTTGACTGGCGACCCATCATGCACCTTTATCATGGGTGTATTAAGCGAGCTGGATATGGTGCAGGCCAGTGAGCCTCACTGCTACTTTGTCCCAGTGGCCAACCGTGCTGCTGCAACAAAAAAAAAAAAAACATTTTCCCCATAGACCACCATTGGAGATGTCTGTAAAACTGTTGACAGGACACCTCGCCATTTATTCCTCTTTGTATTATATATTTTTAAACGTGTGTGACATCATCCCAATAAATGTAAAGTCTATGGGCCGAGCAGGATAAGGAGGGCGGGGCCAGGAAGAGAGACACTGTCATGTGAATGTCAAGTATCCAGTTCCTATAATACTGATGGCTTTTAGCCCTTAACAGAAGGCAAAACATCTCTTGTGGTCTAGGTCATAGTTTGGTGCTTAGAATTTGCACCAGTGATATTATGTGTACACTCTAAGTTGACTAGCTCCTCTGTTTTTAAGGGCCGGGTATACACTGTCAGGCGCACGATATTATTAAGAAATGGGGATAACTGCACACATTTTCAGACAGTCTCTCTTGGAAGTCATTCATAGTGTTGCTCGCATGAAAATTGACAGAAATAGTTGTGTAAAGGATAATCTGTTTCAGAAACTTGCAGAAATGTTCAGACAAAGCCCCACCTAATCCAACATCGGAAAGGTGTGGGGTAGGAGGTTTCCGAAGCTATTCGCCTATCTGACAAGCACTTCTGATTGAGTATACTAGCCCATTAATGCTGATTTGTGTCTCCTACCTGTAGTGTATAACCTGACAAACAACATTGATATGGAGAACACCAAGCTGAGGATGGAGCAGTACCAGAGGGAGAACAGAGATATCATCCAGAAGAATAAGGCTAAACTTGTATGTATGGAGTGTATCTTCCCACACATGCATAATGCCTTCATTTATAATGATAATTTGGTGCCAAGATAAACATAGCAGGAAACTTTTCTTTTTCTTGCTCCCCTCCTCTGAGTGGGTCAAGTACAATATGGCATCACTAGGGCTGGTGGGGCTGCAGCCTTTTGGTCAAAGATCAGAATCAAAATCAGAATCAGCTTTATGACCAAGTATGGGTACACATACAAGTAACTGACTCCGGTTTTTTGTTACTCTCAATGTACTTACACAGAAATAGACATACAGCTAAAAACAAGGACAACAAAGCTGAATAAAATAGGTTAAAAATAAACAGAACTACTATGTACATACAAGTAGGTGAAAAAATAGATGCGCATATAAATATCTATAAAAAGCAACAATGACCAATAACATACAATGTCTATATACAAGTCAGACTGTTTCTGTAAATTGTAAACAAGAATTTAATAGTGCCGAGTGCGAAGAGTGCTGGAATAAATATTGAATTATTAATGTAATAAGTTGCATTATAAACATGAAGTAGGTGGATATGTACAGTATATGCGTCTATATACAGCATGCATAGATTTATATTTGATGATGATGATGGTGATGAAATGTACAGGTAAAAAAAACTATTTAAACTACGAAATATGTAATTTATAGTTTTGTAGGTACTGTGGATGTTTTAGTGTTAAGATGTGACATGAGTTTTTACAGCATCCCTTTCCTGTGCTCCTCAGACGCGAGAGCAGGAGGAGCTGGAGGAGCTGCTGTTGCTGGAGCAGCAGGGCAATGAGCAGCGGAGGTTGGATGTGCTGCAGGAGGAGCAGAGGCAGCTACAGGCCAAGAGGAAGAACAAGCAGGCTCTACTGGATGAACTGGTGAGATACACACATGTTGCATGTACATATGTCCACAGTCTTGTAAAGCAAAAAGCAGTCACATTATGATAGATGTTCCATGTCTGACACACACGCGCATAAACACACACACACCCTCAGCCTGAGGGTTCATGGCTGTGAGATCATTAAGAGCTTATTACCAGTCATTGTGCTGCGGGCTGCATTGTTGTCATTCTGTGATTCCAAAGCTTCTTGACCATTGTGTTGAGCTGCAGGCTTTGGAAGTGATTGTTCCTGCGAGCTGCTGAAGGACCATTGCAGATAGCAGGCTAAGCTGTGTGTTTGTTTGTTTAAGGCACAGGGCCTGTTGACTGTAGGCAAATGAGATCAGCTCCCACCCCCCCTAAGGGAACTGTCCTGAGCTCTGACATCTGTACATCCCTGTGGCAAGAAAGCTCATTGTTCTCACACATATACACACATACACACACACACACACACACACACACACACACACACACCAACACATATATTTAGATTCCTTGTTGGTGTTTGCTGAAGCAGTGGCTAACTAATTCATAAAATACATCACTGGGAACTTGTAACACACTTCTTGATTATTGTTCTTATCTAATGTAAACACTGAATTTACATTATTTGTCTGCAGGTACATTTGTTTCTTGAATTTATGAACTTTTTTCTCAAGATCTTTGTGAAATGAGAAGCATGTTAATCATGTAATGTCATCATAATAAAGCAAGTTAATTCATACAAGTGCTTATTCAAAATAAGTATTATTCAAGTAGTAAGTAACAAGTAACTTGCATAAGTGAAAGTGGTGAATTTTTGCAGTCAAACCAGGACTTATTAGTGTCGGAAGCCATTAAATCGCTTTTGGTTTATTGTTAAATGCTAAGACACCTCTAGTCTGTCCTACCATTGCCGTCCACCCCATCAAAAATGTCCTACCTCTTCAGTGCAAGCGTGTCCAAGCTTGTGTTCTTAGACCTCTGTGCTTGGCAATAATCCACTGGAGAAATTGAAACGTCCGACCTTGCGTTTAATGGAGGTGAAGGCGGCGCAGTGCACTTGAAGCTGCGTCCCCTGCAGTGCCACAGTTTTGTTAATATGGCTTGCATCAATAATGTGGCAGCTAGCCTGAAAGCACCCTATGCTGATGGTTATCCAGTTAGACAGAGATGTCTGGGGGGGGTGTGACTGCTTGTGTTCTCATCTCTTCTCAACATACAACAGATACAAAGTGTCAGCTGTTTTTGCTAAGCAGAAAAGTTCCTGATGAAGCACTTTGTTGCATGTATCACACACACCTAACATTTACATTCTCATAAAATCCCATTTGTTTCTCCAGGAGCAGTCTCAACTTCCTGCCACCATCTTGCTTGCCCAACACAAGGTCCGTGCTGCCCAGCTAGAGACCCAGATAGAGCAGCAGAAACAGGCAGTCAAACCTACCAATCTATTTTCAACTGGAATCCATATGGTAAGTGCAACACTTATTAGCTCTTTAACCCCAGTTCATACATACAAATTCAAAATGACAGGCTCTCTTCCCTCTCACGAGCCTGAAGTTTGTGGGTGTGTTTAGCATCAAGCCGGTAATTTACATACTCAGCTTCCATTGGACAGTTATTTTCTCCCTTTGCCAATATACTAGCACACATCAAGTAGTTCATTTCCCGAGCGATATGCTTCCATGCATCATTTTCCCCAAGTCCCAGTAGCTTGTTAAAAATGTATCATAGAGAACTGGGAAGTCGTTGACTGTGACAATCAACTTTTCCTCCATATTGTTTTAAGTACTTTATGTACTTGCATGTAGACAAGTGATTGGTTGTCGCCAGGTTGTTGATCCTGTGCATCAGAAGACATTTGAATGAAGTTCAGCCTTTCTCAACTTCCCAAGGTTGTGCCACTGGGCAA
This sequence comes from Siniperca chuatsi, assembly GCF_020085105.1. Taxonomy (NCBI): domain Eukaryota; kingdom Metazoa; phylum Chordata; class Actinopteri; order Centrarchiformes; family Sinipercidae; genus Siniperca; species Siniperca chuatsi. The sequence goes on from NC_058056.1 coordinate 14,748,047, forward strand.
CATTTACGGTTTGAGTTGCGGTGTGCGGTGCCAGCATTGGTGGGGGCGTGAAGTTTCAGCTACTGGTGAGACAATGAAATACCATCGAGGAAGTCCAGTTGGAGTAAAATATCCACAAGTTTGAAGGCTTATCGTATGCCAAAACACTGCACAGTGGTTTATAATATTATGAGGAAGGATTTTACAACTCTAGAAAGTTATCATGGCAGCAGTAATTTTATTTTTCATGTTTCACGTTGTGCAAAAGTTGTGCCAGGATCGACTTTTTTGCAAGATGACCCTATTATTTTGCCCGATCCCTCTGCATTGGCACCCCCTCTACATCAACAGAGTGGCCTCATTCAAATGAATGAGGGGGTTACATTTTTTCACGCAGGGGTAATGTCGGTCTGAACACGACCGTAGCATGCATTTGTCAGACTGGGCTTTCCTGCTTCGGGTGAAAGCAGGGTGTGCACAGTGGAACAGGAGAGCTTGAAGAAGCAATACGTACCATAAATAACAAATGGCTACTATATTTACAATGAGGCCATGCAGGTTAAGGTCACATGGTTTTATACCTCTAGCCACTGGTGGGTCTGAACAGTTAAGATCTTGGTGTGATTTTAGTTCAGTGCTACTTTAAACTTCATGTGGATTGCTTGTTGACAATAGAGTGGTGATAACAGTCCAGACCATCAAAGGGAGGATGTTCTTCCGTGTCTGGTGCTTCTTCAGTGTGGGAACAGGCCCTCTCCTCTTCAGTCATGTCATAACATTCCTCTGGGCGAACGGTGGGACCCACAGAGAGAGCATGTGGGCTCAGGGCTTTGGCCGTTGAGTTTGAGCTCTGAGCTTTTTGTGCTCACCGTGTCTGGAGAGACCTTCCATTTGGCTGTCGTTCAGATTTTCAGTAGTTTATTTTCATTTTACTGTGATGAGATAGGCTGTGTCATCACCCCCACCCCCTTCGCAGCAACCCTCATGAGGCATGGTTGTCTTCCCACAGTTCAGTGGTGCGTGGGAGAGAGATCTGCTTAGTACTCACCTAGACTCAAAGTAGAGCTAGGTTTTGACATACTCGGGTATTTGCCTATCCTGCCCATTTTAATGTGTTTTCCACTGGCATTGCTTTTTTAAAGGTCTTGGTTAAATTATCTGATGCAGTGATAATCAGACACTTTACAAAAACATTAATGTACTCATTAATCCCAAAGAGACAACTGGCTCATCCACCACCAGTGGAAAAGCATTGAATTGATCCAAATGGAGGATGTGGTACTCTGACTCTCACCCCCTTGATATACAGCATGAAGTTAAACTTGCTGATGGAGAGAGAAACAGCCTGATTATGTTGCTTTTGGCTTCTTATGTGTCTGTTTTTCCTCGCTTCTTTCTTCCCATTTCTCTTCATCCTCCCGTCCCTGAGCTCCTGTTGGTGGAGCAGAGCTCTCACCATGCATCTGCTGTGTTGGACTGAGAGACTTGAGTCAGGGGAACGTGTGGGTTTGGATTTCCCTTCACCTCAGAGTCCATAAGAATGACTTCTGTTTGACTTGGTTGGGTTTCAGCACAGAGCGGTGGATTCCTGCAGATTGCTGGAATTCATTTATCTGCTAGTTTGTGGTCCCTTGTTCCAAGCAGGGTTTCAGTTTTTCTTCAGCCAAACTTAGTGGAGGCAAATGTAAAAACACATTTTTAAAGCTGGGCCACATTTCCATGATACGCCTTTATTCATATTAATGCTGATTTGTACTCTTCTCTTCTGTGACAGGAATATCAATTAGTGCTGAAATGTCACTAATTGATTAGTCATTCGACAGAAAATTAATAGACATTTTGATAATCAGTCATTTAAGTCATTTATCAAGCAAACATACCAAACATTCACTGGTTCCAGCTTCTCAAATGTGAGGTTCTGGTCCTTTTCTCTGTTTTTTTTTTTTTTTTTAATTGTTGTAAACAGATTATCTTTGGGTTTTTGACTGTTGGTCAGACAAAATAAGCAATTTGACAGTGCCGCTTTGGGAAATTGGGATGGACAGTTTTCACTAAAGAAATCATAGATTTATTGAAAAAAATCGAAACATGGACAATTAAAATAACTGTTAGTAGAAGCCCCAGTATCAATAAGCACATACACAAAGGAGAAACGGAAAGATTGCAACAGTGATGAATGGACAGGGGGCTGGTTCATGACCCCTTGTTTTTCATCTGGATGTTTTTGGTGATGTGCAAGTTCACCAGTCACAGAAGCAGAAATTCATGGTGCCCCTAACAGCTCCCAACCCCCACCCACTCCCACCACCACCTGCCCCACCAGCATTTCAGCCAGCTGCTTCACCCCAGGCCAAGGTGAGCCGTCACTGGTGGAATGTCATATCTGCCTGTATTTTAGCCGTCAGATCCATGGAATGTGAGGATGCCAATTCTTCCTCAGCTTCCCAGTGACTCCAGTCTTTATTTAAAGTGAGTGATCTAATGTTGCATCTAGTTGTGTCATGTTGTTTACTGGGAACATGCATGGGGACATCTCTGCTATTCTGGCACTACTCTTTGCCTGGGTGATTTTCCAGGAGTTGGTGAAGGGGACCCTTATCCTGACTATTCTTGTTGCGTGTTAACGAATGGATGCTTGAGAAAGTTAACCGATCCTGAGGGAAAGTAGTCTCGGTCCAGGTGTGATGTGAGGTGGGATGGGCCTGGTCTTGCCTCAGGAATGGTCTGAAATCACTCACTAATCCCTCACTTTGTAGGCATTCTATTGAACCAAGACACACATACCTGTGTGCAGGGGCATACACACACATACACACACACACACACACACACACACACACTCCCCTTACCCAGTCTGAGTAAACATGCTTTGAAGAATAAAGTGTCTTTAAAATAGATGTCCGCTGATATCAAAAGAGACTCTCTGTGTGGGAGGGAGGCAACTATTCACTGTTTAAACAGGTTGCTTGTTGTTGTCTGACACATAAGACCAGCCCCAGTGCTGAGCACCTGCTCAGAGCAAAATATGGACATGAGTTGAGGGTTATTAGCATATAAATTACATTTGGTTTAAGCATTTCTTGAGTAATTGTATCTTATTAGTTTTTGATAGTATTTAAGCATGTTGGCTTTGTTCATTTGTGTAAAGTTATTGTGTTTTCTAGTCAAAGAGTGTATGTGTGATGTTGGGGACTGTCCTCAGCTGCTACAGTGTCCCATTCCTGAAAGCGGTTGACCGATGGGGAATCTCTCCACCTTGGAGTAGCTTTCAGCGCCATCTTAAATGAAAGGTCCAAGGTTTCAGAACTGCTGGGGCCCAACCCACTTCTCACAGGCGGCAGAGCAGCTGTCATACCTGATGAGGTCGGCATGGGCACCTAATGAAAGCAGGAGGCACACACATAAACAAAGTGCTACTCACACACACAAATGTGGGTGGAAAGTTTATCCCTAAACATAGATGTGTAGCTGGCTGAAATAACCCTGGGTTCTCTCTGGCTTTATTCCATTCTACACTTAGCCAGTGGAATTTGACTACCATAGAAAACACAAGTACACACACACACACACACACACACACACATACACATACACATGCTGTGAGCTTGTTTGCTCAGGCTTGATTTACTTGGTTAAGTTGTCCTCTACAGTGACCTCTGCTCGGTAGACGTACTCGTCAGCTCAGGCAAAGCTCTGTTTTACTTTACTCTGGCAGACTGGCCTAACCTGTTTTACCTGGAAGGTTGTCGCTACGTACTCCCCCAACCCCCACTCACACTTTCACTATCTTCAGTGTTATTTTAATTTCCCTTATTCACATAGTCACATAGTAACAGACACAGATTTTTGTGTTGCCGTTTATATAAATGTGCTATTGTTTATACATTTTGACGTATAAAGCATTCAGAATCAGCTTTATTGCCAAGTAGGTTTATACATACGAGGAATTTTTTTGGTGCCTGACAATAAACATAGTAGAAATATATAAAGAAGTATAAAGAAACATAAAGCAAGTGCTGCAGGTCAAGAATCATAAATATGAAAGTGACATTAAGATATTAAAGAATATTAAAACAAAAATATTAATAAAGAATAATAAAGTAATAAAGAAAATAATAAAGAATATGTACAACATGACGATATGTTATTTAAATTACAGTGTGTGCAATGTGCAACATATTTACATGTGAATGTGCAAAAGCTTACAGTATTACTGTACTATAACGGTGGGATGAATAATGAGTCAGTGTCAGTGGGGGTCCTGGGCCTTGTTCATGAGGCCAGCTGCAGATGGAAAGAAACTGTTTTTGTGGCGTGAGGTTTTGGTCCAGATGGACTGCAGTCTCTTGCCAGAGGGGAGTGTCTGAAACAGTTTGTGTCCAGGGTGGGACGAGTCAGCCACAATCTTTCCTACTCGCTTCAGGGTCCTGGAGGCGTACAGGTCCTGGAGGGAAGGTAGATTGCAGCCAATCACCTTCTCGGCAGAGTGAATGATACGCTGCAGTCTGTCCTTGTCCTTGGCAGTGGCAGCAGCGTACCAGATGGTGGTGATGGAGGAGGTGAGGATGGACTCAGTGATGGCCGTGTCGAAGTGCCCCATCATTGTCTTTGGCAGGATGAATTTCTTCAGTTGCTGCAGGAAGAACATCCTCTGCTGGACTTTCTTGGTGAGGGAGCTGATGTTCAGCTCCCACTTGAGGTCCTGAGTGATGATGGTGCCCAGGAAGTAGAAGGACTCCACAGTGTTGACAGGGGAGTCACACAGGATGACGGGGGTTGGTGGGACTGGGCTCTTTCTGAAATCCACAACCATCTCCACTGTCTTTAGAGCATTGAGCTCCAGGTTGTTCTGGCTGCACCAGCTCACCAGGTGGTCAATCTCCTACCTGTAGGCAGACTCATCCCCATCAGAGATGAGCCCAATGAGGGTGGTGTCGTCTGCAAACTTGAGGAGCTTGATGGACTGGTGACTGCAGCTGTTGGTGTAGAGGGAGAAGAGCAGAGGGGAAAGAACGCAGCTGTTGGGGGAACCGGTGCTGATAGTCTGGGAGTCAGAGACATGTTTCCCCAGCCTCACGTTCTGCCTCCTGTCGGACAGAAAGTCTGTGATCCACCTGCAGGTGGAGTCAGGCACACTCAGCTGGGAGAGCTTGTCCTGTAGCAGAGCCGGGATGATGCTGTTGAAGGCAGAGCTGAAATCCACAAACAGGATCCTGGCGTAGGTTCCTGAGGAGTCCAGGTGCTGGTGGATTAAGTTGAGGGCCATGTTTACTACATCGTCTACAGACCTCTTGGCTCTGTAGGTGAACTGCAGGAGGTCCAGGAGTGGGTCTGTGATGGCCTTGTGCTGGGACAACACAAGGTGCTCAAAAGACTTCATTACCACAAAGGTCAGGGCGATGGGTCTGTAGTCATTAAGTACTATGGTCCTTGTTTTTTTGGGGACAGGGATGATCATGGAGGATTTGAAGCAGGCTGGCACATGGCATGTCTCCAGTGAGGTGTTGAAGATGTCTGTGAACACTGGAGACAGCCCCTTGCCCTCTGGTCTTTTCCTTTTTATTGGGTTTCTGGCATGTAGGTTGATAGCTGCAGGGTCTTGGGAAGAGGAGGTCAGCTCAGGGGGTAAAGAGATCCATTAGCCCTGATTGGCACCGGCACATGTGGGCATTCACACCTCTACCCCTGCCCCTGGCTTGGCCCTGTTTAGGTTGGCCTCAGCAACCCTTACCCACGGGTAGGCCGGCCTAGCCCAGCCCAGCAGAAAAAGGAGTTGTCAGCTTTAGGGGCTTTGCGCTGGGGCAGCTGCCACTGGTTAGGCAGTTATATTTAAACTTGCAAGGCGAGGGGAGGCACTGTGTGGGCTGCAGCTTTTACACTTGCTACTTGCTGCTCAATGGGCCAGTGGGCAGCCCAAAGCTCTTTATCCATACAGAAGCATTGGCAGTGCCAGGGCAGAAGGTGGAAGTGAGGGGTGAGGATGGGATGGCACTAGGCTAGCCCCTTACTAGGCTTATTCATTTTATCCCATATACAATGCTGACCACTGTTTCCCTTTTTATTGTTCTCATTATCACTTTGTGCATTAGTGACAAGGGCCTCACTGCCTCTGGAGCTAGCTGTGGCTCCCCAAACCCTTGGGAACCAAGCGAGTGTATGTGGTTTTGTTTGTGTGTCTGTGGATCTGGTGGGGAGGTGCTGATGGAGAGGTTAGTTACTGTGCGACCTTGATATGTCCTGCTGAGCTGCAAAGTCAGGAGACATGGGGGTCTGGAGAGTGCTGATGATTGTGCAGTGTGTGTGTGTGTGTGTGTGTGTGTGTGTGTGTGTGTGTGTGTGTGTGTAGCGCATGTTTCTGGTGGCATTCTTAGTGGTGACCCATGCTTTGAGCTGTGGACCAGTGAGCTTTTGATCAAGATTGGCATTGTGAACATTGGATAAGACCTCCTCCTTGACTGAGTTGCACTATCTTTAATAAAATTTAAAAGTACAAATGGCAAAAGCATAGAAGTAGTAGTAATAATAATAATAATGATTATACACTTTATTTATACAGCACTTTTAAAAACAAAGTTACAAAGTGCTTCACATACAAAGTGCTTTAGAAGTAAGAGGTGTAGAAGTAATGCTTCAAAGCATTGGGGATCATTGGCAGGTAATAAAATAAACAATGTTGCATAAAAACATCTATAAAAGTGAGTTATAAGAAATTATTGTAAAAATTAGGCTTGTCAAGTACATTATTTCAAAATCTAGGAGCACCTCTGACAGAGACCCCATCCATCTCTTGTTTTTAATGTAGACTTTGGCACAGTCGGGGCGCTGCCTCGGGGGCAGAGCTCTCAAACTTTAAAAGTAATGTGACTTTTATGAGACCTCTGTCCCGTAAAAGTCACACGAATGTCTGCCATATCACTCTGTCAGATGGGTTAACCCTGTTGCTTTCCCAGATGGTACTGTTGAGATGGACAGCAGAATTAAACAAGAGAAACGTGACGGCACATCACGAGCCGAATTCAACCCCCCCAGAGGTGTAGAGTGCTTAACAGTTTTCCAAGCCAGCACACCTGTCCCCTACACCAACGCAAGGACAGGCACCAGTGATGGCTTTACTTGACCTTTTAAAATGGTTCCACTTCTAAGAATTGAAGCTGGTATTACTAGCTCACTATAACTCTATCTGGACCTGAGGTAGATGTAGGATCACAAGACCAGGAGAAGGAGGACTACTCCCTCTGGCGCAATGGTGATTTCCTCAAACCATCCTCCCCTGCGGTTTTATTAAGATTGATGGCCCCCACAGTTTCATTTTAGTGTCATGGGGATATTATACGAGTCTTTAATACCAGTTATACACAAGCGTCATGAGGGCACACATAATGTTGTGTAGGTAGTACGATGGGCCTCCGTGATGTTAAAAGCAGATGTTTGTGTTGGCTCTTTCAGTGGTGTTGTTCCAATTGCCCCTAGTCCCTTAGTCGTTTCTGCTCTGCTGGACCTGGCTGGGGGTCACCTCTCTCTCCCCTTCTGTTACTTTCTTTCACCGGAGCATTTGGAAAACAACATTCATATGCAGTAATTCACACAAGCTTTTAATAGGACGTGATGAGTCCATGATTGAAAGTTTCAGGAGTATTATTAGGTGGAGTGGAGGACAGAGCAGGTCTGAGAGGGCACAGCTCTGCATTAGATGAACAGTCAGACAGCTTGTCTTGTATCAAGACACATTTTTGTAAATATATTCAGAAGAACAAAGCCTGTTCTTGTGTACGCATGTCTGATGCTGTGTTTGTTCATGATGATGTGTCTCTGCCAGTTTTCAAGGTGCCCTCGCAAAGGAATGCAACAGAAATTTCTCTAGACTGGGGGTTGGCTCTGTTCTATCTGTCGCTTAAAAATCTGATTTACTGCCCTTTAGCTCTATGCAATTTGCCGCTCTCTTTCTCTACCACTCCACCACTGTAGACATTTCTGCTTCTCCCTCCACCCCTTTGTCTCAGTGGGTCTCTTTGATTGGCGCAGTAGGGGAGTTAAACAGTGCTGAAAGTCTGAAAGAAGATAGATGGAGAGAGTGAAGGAGTGTGAAAGTGAGGGAGAGTGACTGGGTTTGGGTTGGTTGGTCTGGGTTTCATTAGCCTGTGGTGCTCCACTGTGTTGGATGAATGGATGGGACAGGACAGGGGATCACTGGCACTTTGGGGTTAAAGGTTGAATGAAAACCATAGAGAAGCGTGTGTGTAGTGTTCTGTGTTTTAAAGGAAAAATCCAACAATCTCAATCTAAAGCATTTCAGTAGTATTTAAAAACTGGCATGCAGACATGGGCAGTGGGCTAAAATACCATCTGTTCTTGGGTCCATTATTTGATTGGGTGTTGTATTTTGTTTTTTGTTGTCTTATTATTTTGGATACAGTAAGTGACCAAACATGGATAAATGTCAAGTTTTGGTATCCCTAACTGTCAAGGAGCAAGAGTGTGATGTGACTGATGTGATTTGATTTATAATGTAAAAATAAATAAATTAATCATGGAACAGTAGTTTCACAAACATAAGGTAATGCTGCCAAAAGACATGTTGTTTTGAGTACGCGTTCAACTCAAAATATTTCTTCACTGGAAAAACCCACTCTTGCTGTTAATATACTGCCACTGTCACTATCCCTGCTGCTCCCCCCACCTGTATGTATAAACCACTGCTGAATGCAACAGGTTCATACTCGTTCTTCTAAGGTAGTTGAAAGTCATTCTGGGAAATAGGATTGGGTGATATGGCTAAAATCCTGTATCACAGGATATGTAATTTTATATTGCGATATACAGTATATCGTAAAGTAAATTTTCTGAAAAACTTGGGAACTGTTTATGGATAAAAAAACACAAACAGGAATGTCTTTGTTTTAGCTAGCTAATAACGTGAATTAAATACCTGACATATCAATATATGTTGGTACATTTAAAATGCTAAAATACAAATCCAATACTGCCATAAAGTAGTCCTGCTCATTGATTTGCAACATTGCCTACAATGGGCTAATTCAACCAGAGATATTAAATGGTAGGTAATTTTGTATAAACGGTGTGACAAAATCTCTGACAATAGACAAATCTATATAGTCGGTATATATTGTCATATATTGCCCTACCCTAATGGGAACTGAGGGAAATCACATACTAAAGTAGAGGTTGTTGATGCACGTTGAAGAAAAATGTAGAAAAAAGTCAATCACAAAATAAATCCTGGAATGCATTAAACATTACATATTGATGATATATAACAGGATAAGAGTATAGTATAAGTTTTCTATGTGTGTGTGGTTATTGTTTTGTCTGTCTACCTATCCTACATGCTGGCCTGGTTCGGACAATTACCACCATGTTGTGTTTGGCAAAGAAACTCTGCATCCATTGCTGTCTCAGTGTGCATCACTTGGTGCTTTTGTAACTTCCAGCTCAGCTTTGGTTGCTTTATTTCCCCATGGGTGCGCTTGCATCGGCCAAAGCATGTGTGAGGGCGGGCAGTCTGAGGCCGCAGGGCACATGTTACTCGTTTAGTTTGGTTTTCATCAGCCCCCCTCTGTGTTCTGTTGTTTATACTCCCCCACTACTCCTTTCTTTGCTTTCTCTCTTATCTTTCTATCTTTCCTTTGTCTCTGAGTTCCTTTGCTACTCTCTAAAATAGTCAGTGTTTGTTTAGACATCATCATTTTAATTCCAGGTTTGTTTCATGACTCTGGCTCATCTTCTGAGTCTCATTACTTTAATGCTGGAGAAAACATAGTGGTCTAACACTGTGTAGAAATTTCCCTTTGATGGCAGAGCCCCAAATCGAACAATTCTACAGTGTCCTTAAGAAGTATCATGTTTCTCACTCGACCACCATGGTCAAGAGCATTAGGAATTGGAGTGGCCCGACTGAAATCTCAACTTTTAGTAATTATGGATCAAAAGGGGTTTTTATAAAACAGTTTACAGTGTTACAGTGCAATGTACACTGCAGGTCTTAGACTGTAGGAGACCCAGCAGTCTAACATTCGTAAGTGGAACAATCCTGAGGTTTTGTCTAATTACAGTGACGTTCAGATTCACCCAGGTTGGATCGACATTGTTTTAGGTGAATCCGTGGAAAGACGATGCAAATAGCAAATAATCACAGCTAAACCCACAAATAAAGCACTTTCGTACACTCTTATACTAGCCTATCACATGTAAGTTCAGTTAATCGTTTACTTTCTCTTCTACATTTATACATTATCAGTTGATTTGTCTTTTGGTGGTTTCGTTCATTTTTGATGGCTATCCATTACTTGCTTTCTGTTATCAGGAAATACATTTCCTCATCAATCCCACCACAGTTCTCTTGTATGACATTATGTTTGTTTCTTCTTGATCAGATTTCCATCAGAAATAGTTGTTCAGTTGCCAACAGTGTGTTGACCACTAAAAACAAGCTCAGTCATTGTCCCAGTTAGGTTTCTCCACCAAAGCAGCAGTGCCTGGGGAAAATGAAAATGTCAGAAAAAAACTCCTATTTCTAAACAAGTTGGTCAAGAACTGGTGGTTGTTAATGCTGCAGTTTGATTGACATTAAGCCTTTTCCAAATAGTTTTTTCCGTTTGTCTCATCCTGATTGTGCCATAGCCAAGGTTTCCAGTGTTGCACTGCATACTAAACTGAGACAATGAAGATTATTGTCCTGTGTTCAATGTTGTCTCTGTGTTTTTTTTGTGGGTTTTTTTCAGCGGCAAACGGTGTCTCTCCAGCCTGTTCCCAAGATGGAGGAAGTTCTGTACCACTACAAGCCCCTTCAAGTTGAAACTTACGGACCCCCAGTGCCTGAACTGGAGCAGCTGGGCAGACTTGGGTACAAACCTATTTGCACACATCCGCCATAGCCAGGGACGGGGGGCATTTTCAGTTCCTTACATAACTGTGTGCTGTACATTAACTATGAGTTTTAATTTCACCTTGAGATGAGCACAGTTGTCAGGTTGAATGATAGAAGAATAACCAATAATGGGTCTATCATTTCCTTTATAAGTTCTTTGGAAGTTTCCTGGAGAGTACTATGTAATTTGGTGCCAAGCAGGCTGCAGGAAAAATAGAGACAAAGTTTTGAGACTAAGACTTAAGTAGTTGTGTCAAATTTATAAGCAGCTGTTGATTTCTTGTGAAATCTTCTTGAAAGAACTGCTCCATTAAACCCAAATAAATATTAAGTAAAAGTTCAGCTGACCTGCACTGCACTTATAATAGCATTTAATTGGACTTAATATAAAAAATAACTGAATACTGTCTCAATTTTTCGAAAATTCTCCACATAGCTACAGTAGTGTATTGTAAAGTTTGGGTGTAAGGTTAGAGAGCTGCTAGAAAGTCGGTCTGCTTGGGAAGCCTGGCTCGTCTCACTTGACTCTCCTCTGATTAACTGGGAGAGTGAAAGCAAATGAGGAGGAGGAGGGCGGGGTGAAAGAGAGGGAGAGAGAGAGGGAGTAACAGCCATCACCCTGCCACAAGCCACTACAGTGCCTCTGCAGGAGTGTCCATTAACACACACAGGAAGTGCTTTCCCCGACGGCCCCTTTGGGCCAATCAATCCACGACGCCATTGGTCCAGTCCTCGCCGAATGTAAGCGATCCATCAGACAGCGCCCAGCCATCTGCACTGCAACTGGCTGGCACTAAAGCCTGCCCACACACTAAGAGCAGCCTGCTTTTATTGGGTGACAGGAGCAAAACAGGGTCATATTCTTTTTGGGTGAGCTCATTGACTTTCAGCACTGCTTCGCCCTGACAACCTTCATTTGGCTGAGATATGCAGTTTTGAACATAATGTCAGCATGTTTAGGATAAGGGTTTTCTAGTTTATTCTTCTTTATTCTTCAGATAAAAGTTCCTATTGACTTTTGTTGCACAATCACATTTAGCTAATTACCTGGAAAATCACCTACTTTAGGGTAAATGTTTTCCTTAAAGGATTGTGGGAGAGTTTAAGCAGAATAACTGGTACTTATTTACATTATGTATTCAGTGAAGTGCTGAGGTCCTACTTCTTTTGGCCAGGCTGATCAATATGCAGATGAAACACATCTCACAATTTTTGCCGCATGCTGGAGCTCGGGGGGGGCGGTGTCAGCAGTTCAGGGGTCCAGGAGGACCAGTGCTGGAGAGGAAAGGCTCTGCCACAGAGATAAATGAGGTTCAGTTCAGTGAGGTACACCAGTCCCACTGGTGCAGGCCACAGGCAGCGACACAGACAGGTCGGTTCAGATAAACCACAACTCCCAAGATGCAATGTGCTGTTAAGTAAAAGCAAGGAATAGTGCTGACACTTCTGCGCAGTTGGCAGTTTGTGATTCAGCTAAGTTTGAGGTTTTGTGCATGCAAGCTCACATATACATAGACGATCAAGCTTGCACATACACATGCATACAGACGGTGTCTCTTAAACCTGCTATACATTTTGTGTCATACATACTCACATTCACCCTCGTTATTGCAGTCCCAGCATTTTGGCCACAATTGAACTTGTGTGATGTGGTAAATATTCACAAGTGTGTGTGCAGAGGAGAGAGCAGGCAGACAACGTTGAGAGGATGAAAAGTGAGTCCCCTGTGTAGAGCATTGGACTACAGCTCCAGTCCTATGACCTGTGAAGGAATATGCTTGAACATGTGAGGAGATACGGATGTGCCTGAGTGTGGATGAGGTGAAAGGGGCTGTGAGGGGGCAGGTACTTATTTTAAAACACGGCTGTTTGTCTTGGTCAAGGCCCACTTTGACAGCAGCACCACTGGTGATTTGTCTTGGACCCAGCAATCAAGTGAGACTGGAGAGTTGAGCTCACACACCCCCTCCCTGGTGGCCCCGGGGCCTCTGGGGCTGGTCTCTTGCACAGGATGTCCAGTCAACACAGGACTGTCTGGAGCCGTGCTTTTTATTTCAACTCTTTCTTCTGCACCGCTCTCCTTCTCCCTCTGTCTCAGTGTCTGTCTTTTTCGCCTTGTCCCTTTGCCCCCCAAAAAACCGCAGGAGTGCTGCACGGCTGCCAGGAAAAAGAAGGACCACGCCTCTTTCACTGTCTCTCCCTCTCTGTCAGCTGTACCTGAATAAATATGGGCTGAGCTGAGCTCTTATATTAAAGACAGCTGCCTCAATACTGGAGCAGAGTAAATGCTGCATGTTCAGGCAGCAGGGGCCTCCAAAAGTGCCCATTCAGGTTTCACCTCAACATCTACCCCTCTTCACACACACATACATAACCAAATGCTCCTCCCCAGATGTACATAGGTGCGTATGATTTACCACAGAGGATAGGACCCCGACTGTGTGAGGTTTCTATAATGGCAATATACTGCTGTCCATCTCATTGACTGGCACATACCCAGAACCATGCGTGAGCCGTAAGCATTATGAGTAGACTATGAATGTAACATAACAGCCTGTACTCCAAATGTCCTGCCATGGCTCCTTGCTTTTATGTTGAACAGTAAAAGCCTTTAATAAACAAAATCAAAGTAGAAGTAAATACTGCTTTGGAGACACAAATGGAAACATATGATGTTTACGTTGACATGGCTGTGATATGAATCCCAGCACACAGAGACCCAAGCGGTAGCTGTTTTAACTCCTGCCTTCTCACCCCGACCCTGTGCCTGCTGATGGACATAACCTGAATGAAAGCACTTGCATACATCAAAATACACAGCACCACTGAAGTCAAGCCTGCATTATAGTTAAAACAGCTCTGTGTTTAGGTACATGAGCTCAAGTAGACACGCTGACAACCTGAAAGAAAAACTTATGTTCTATTTTTGTTTTTGTTTGTGTGTGTAGATAAGCATCTGGGTCTGAGTTTGATCACTACGAGAATACTTTTTAAGCTCTGACTGCATAGGCGATGAAAGACTGACTGGGATCTTGGACAAGGACAAATCATATGGGGGGGAAAATAGGGGAAAGAGAAATTGGCTGCGGAGCGTTGAAAGATTCGACTGAAACCTCAAGTGCTGACAATGAAAGCTAGCCAGAACAGTTGTTTGTATTGGCACAAGTCGCCCTGAAATTAGCCCATCTCTCTCTGACAGAGGTTGCTCAATGCGCTTCGCCAAATGCCAGTGTGTATAATATTATGAAGTTTTGCCTCCTCCCCCACTCCGCATTGCTTTCTATAATTGGTGGAAAAAGTGAGGTTTTCTGTTCGGAGCGCTTGTCAAGCATCCGTCTCTTGTCGGTGGGGTGAAGGGGAGCAGCTGAATGAGCAGAGTGTTTAGTCTGGAGCTCCTCTCCTGGGGATGCACTTCTCTGCACAAGGAAGTAGTCCTCGGAGCACTTTATCTCAACAAAACAGACAACTAGTGACTAGCTGAAGGGTTAAATAGCAATAGTAGTTTTCTGTAACCTTTATTCAAAAAACACAAAGGACAACCAATTGTTTTCATCCATGGAAACTGCCCCCAAATCTTCATTTAGAGTGACTTTTATGGACATATGTACATACACATAGATGCACAGAAGTAATACATAAATCACTTGTGCACACACACATCGACTAGCTATGTTTGACGTGTACTGAAAGGATGCCTGCTCACTGTTCTGGTTGGGAGCCAGGGGTTAATGGGTCTCTGAGTGATGCTCTCCTTCTGCCTGTGTTCTTTAGCTTTCCAAGCATCCCTTGGCGTTTACGTGTTTATGTGAATGCTGTGTGTATCTGTTAGTTTGTTTGTTTGTGTGTTGGCTTATACTGCATGTTAAGTGCTTTGGTGGGAGGGAGATATCCAGAATAGTCAGTGGTGCCATCACAGCCCTCAGTTCCTGGCAGCCGGCTTTGCTAGCCTCTCCCTGCCTGGTTGGCCTGACTCCAGGTCTGAGCTCTCCATCTTTCCAGCTCTGGCCTAGCTGGCCAAGAGTACTACCAGTGACCCTGGATTTGGCTCTGGGAGTTAGCAGGACCACTAAACATGGTCCATAGAGTACTCTTGAATCCATTTCTGCCATCACTAAATTAGAGTATATGAGGTTTAAATTGCATACAAATCATTCTTTCCTTCCCCTGCTTTCCCCTCTCACTCTGTGATGAAAGTACAAGTCAGCCATAATATTCTTTTATTTTTTCACTCAATATGTAGAGAACAGCAGCTCCAGAGGAATCTCTAGAAACGGCCATGAATAGCTTTTCCATGTATCCCAGGTTCTCTGATCCCTGCAGGGCGCATAGCCATCTGACGGGTCTGGAAGGGCCGGGGGGGAGGGATCAGAGGTCACTGACCGCAGGGGGACCTGAGGTGCAGCACCAGGACGTCAGAGTGCTGAGACTGACGGGAGCAGAGTGATGGCACCTTGGAGAAGACGGGTCTCGTATTCTTGGCCTCAAATAGTCATGCACTCAAGCACTCTCACTCACACAAACACAGCTTTGAAGCGTAAGTTATGAGCTGGAGACTGAGGCGCCGGTTAGCATGACCTTAGATGAACTCCCTCAAGAGCAGTGGTCTTTGATCTACATTTACTACTATTAGATAATGTCTCAAGGCACATATTTTGCTCTCATTGAGCTAATTAAAATATTCTGTGACGTTGCCAAATAGTTCCATTTATGGGAAAATGGTTTATTTAGCTCTTGCATAACAGTAGGGCTTTCCCTCAGATACTTCGGGGTTGCCACCATAACCAAGACCTAAAGCTGAACTTGGTTTCTCAGATATCTGATAGCCTCCATTCTTCCACTACTCATTGTGCTTGCCAGTGTCTTGTGTTACTAGATCCAGCATAGCCAGTAACTATAGATTCAATGCAGTGCTTCTCTGACCATTTAAGTGTTTCCATAGCTGAGATCTAAAAGCTGCAGCCGTGGGGTTCACAGATTTAAATTTGCATAGCCAAAAGAGTGTGGAGGATCAAGTCCAGATATTTGACTTGTAAATCTGTCTGTGTCAACAGAATGCCCCATCTTCATTCACAGCATACAGCCACCACCTTGCTTTGATACTCAGCTTCTTGTACTGTGGGTGCTTACTCTCTTCTTACTAAGTAGATCAGAAACAGAGTGGAGTGTGGCCACCGTCCGATTCTCCACCAGCCCCTACCCAGGCCATTATCCCGTCTGTCTCAGTAAACAGACCATTAACAGACAGAGCTGGTGGAGGCCAGATCACTATTGTATTCCCTCCCATAGATCTGTGCAAATATTGATCTTCTCTTGAAGTATGAGTCAAAATAAGCACGCGCTGTAGTTGACTGGAGGCTTTTTACTTGTGGGTGAGTCATTTCTGACCCAAAGAGCGGGCGGAAACAGAGGGAGCATTACAGAATGACAGAGCGAGAGGAACATTTGTCTTGTGTGTATTCTGGTCATCTGAAAGAGGTCTGCTTTTAGTGTTATTGTTTTCCCTCTGTGGGCTGTGTGCCAGACAGACCAGCAGTCTCCTCCCGAGATGAACCCAGGCCAGGCCAAACCAGGCCATTGCCAGTGAAGGAGACACCAGTGGGCAGGGAACTCTGAGGATAACAGCGTCTCTTGCCTCCAGGTTTATTTGTGTCACAGCCTAGAGACGACAGGGTCAACACCCAGCGGAGGGTGAGGTGATGTCTCCTGACTATTTTAACACACACTGATCTGTGTAGAGGTTTGTAAAGCAGCCGCACACTGTCTAAGGTTGCATGCTTTGATTTTGAGTCTGATGGTGCTCATAACTATATGCACACTCAGTTTGTGTGTTTTTCACACAAACACCAACAGACCTGAACTCTGTGCCTCTCCCCTGTTCTTCACCCCTGGGGCAAAGGGCCCGACAGTGTACAAGGGGATTAGCTGGCTCATTTTCCCCTCTTAAGAGCTAGAAAAAGAAAACAAACTCCTGTCATGTGGAGCTTGGCTGTGGGGACTTGCCACGCACACCTCATGGTAGGAGGTACTTCTTCACTATGATGTATGAATTATCACCCTCCCCCGCTGTACTTTTCCCTGCCTTTTTGTTTTCCTTCATCCCCCTTTGCTCTTTTCCCATCTTTCTCCCTAATTGAAATCCTCTTTGCCTCTCTCCAGTGCTTGAGGTGCTTCAGTAACTGATACCTGTGGAGGCACCCCCCTGGGAAAACTCTATTCTTCCTCTCTGTATCGGTGCTCTATTCCCAGAATGTTACATCTAACTGTCAAGGCTCCTTTGCTGTGTGTATGTATGGGTGTGCCTTGTGCTAGCAGCCATTCACTGAACAGCATATGTCCTTCCATTGTTTACGGCCCCATTTGGTTAACGATGACACTGATGTCATGTCATTATCCCCGCTCCATTCTGGTTTGCCCCCCTCCTCCTTCCTCTAAGCTCTCCAGGGGACAGAGTTATCAAGAGGCAGCTCAGGAGACGAAAGAAAGATGCTCTCTGTATCAATTGGCTAGCAGGGTGTGTGATGCCTCTCCAAGCCCCACGGCTGCTGCGGTTAGGTGTGAAGCCAGTGGCCCAGCCAGTCAGCCAGCCTCCACTGCCCCCATCAGGTTAGACAGAGGAGGTGCAGGGCCAAGACACAAGAGCCCTGGATGAGTAGTGACAGGTGACGCTTGGACCAGGAAGTGAAGTTTGGGCACAAGTAGCACAATAGGCCTTTATCGTAGGCAACTCCACAATACTGTCTTTCTCAGACACAAAACAAGTGTACCTCTTACTCATTATCACTGATACCAACAAGCTGACTTCTTGAGATTGTCAGTCACTCCACATGAGAATGTATTTCTATAAGCGTTTATGTCAAGTGTCACCCAAAGCTTCTGTTAACACTCTAAACATGTTCTCCCCTTAACTAAGTGTTAGCAATACCCACCTCCCCTCTCCTCCTCTCTTGTGCGATGCAGAGAGGTAGACTTAGCCTGTCGGTGGTGATGATAAGACACATGATAATGGATAAGGGGACTGAAGGCTCGTGAGGATATGATGTAACCGCATTGAGCCCCCCTCAGACACTCTCACAGAGTACAACTTGAGATAATATGGTCGACAGCGGGTAGGCTAATGGCTGAGGATCTGTCTCTCACACTTGGACGTCCCAGAGGAAGCTGCATTGAATGGAAAAGAGTGTGACCTATGGCCCGTGGTGATGAAAGATCGCTGTTGACAGATATAGTATACCTGTGAGAGTCCTCTGTGTTAGGCTTGTCTGCGGGGGTTTTGTTTCTGGACTGCAGCATGGACCAATTCGCACGTTCTCCAGTGGTAAAATTCTGATCCATCGGTTCGTTGTCGGTATCAATACAAACAGCTCTGCCCTTAGATAAACATGTATTCACACACATGTGAATTGTGTAGACACACACATGGGGGCATAAGCACACATCGCACATCCACACAATGTGCTCAGTGTGCTGTGTCTCTCACAGGGGTACATTTTCTCTCAGGGTAGAGTGTAGGAAGGAGGGGCAGATGGGGTAGCAATGCTGTGAGTGAAACCGGAGCTGCCTGAGGAATGCAGGGGGTGTTTTTGGAGGACTGGAGTGGAGTTTGGGGGGTGAAGGGGGGTTGACTTAAGGGGTAGGATGGGTGATTAGGGGGTGACAGCTGAGTGCTGACCCCTCTATAATGACAAATCATCTGGCAGGTGTGTGGCTCTGCACCCCCCTCCAGCCCCCATCATTTACAGGCCAGGAATCCACAACCGCTGCCGGAGCAGAGCGCTAAAGGAAGACTTCCGGACATTCACACTGCCATCCAGCAGCCTCCTGACTGGCCTTTCAGAAGTATGGGGCAGCCTCTGTTCAGATATAGCCTTCCCTGTACTTGTCAGCTGCCCTCCTTGTGCACTCAACACACCAGTCTAAGCTCCTTTGCTTTAATAAACATATAGCTAATGAGGCTTCAGTCCTTGGAGCGGTCTCAGGTAGGGTAGGTTTTAATGATTTATCTTTGTAGATATCATTTTTCCTTTCAGTGTTGATTCAACAGAATAGAGTTTATCTCTCCAACTGCCTGAAAGTCAACGTACTTTCAGTCAGGCTGTTTGGGTCATGAATGATGGTGACGACAAGCTGGATCCAAAACGTTTCTCATCCTTTGTGAAGTAAAAACAAATGCTGACCCTGGATCAGTGAGGGTGCTGTGAAAGCGGACAGGTGCCAAGCTGTGGCCCGGTCTCAGGTCAGTGCTTTGAAGGAAAAATGTAAGAGCAGCCAGACTTCATGTGTGAAAGCAGCCAAACCACATTCAGTAAGTCTACAGTGAGAGTTGTTTAAGACTGATTCAGATTGCTCTATTGTCCTGTGCGTCTGCTCTGTGGTTTGTATGTTGATTAAGTGTCTGCTTGCTGAAATAGCCATTGTAGCATTACAGGCCTCTTTTCTTTTCCATCAAGCCCGGGCTTCTGCAGCCTTTCTTAATCCAATTCCAGCCAACACATGGAGTCTAGACAAAAGGCTCAACACAGCCTGCACCTCCATCAGATATCTGCTTTTTTTCCCTCCAGAGTCCCAACCTTGCTGCTATTCCCCTGAAAAACCCAAACGCCCTCCATTCCGCAGCAGCATCGCCGATCCAAACACAAAGAGGAGCCACACATTCTCAGCTGGAAATCACGCAGAACCCGCCGGAACATTTCGCCACTTATCTTTTCACTTTGAATTAGAGATGGGGCTGTGCGGTGTTTTCCAGGCTGCTGGAGTGGGGAATACTTTCGGGGTCCCGTCAGGAAAATCTCTGACCGTTATTAGCATTAGCAGGAGACATTGCCCAGGTTCCAGACCCAAGTGGAAAAATGCTGTTAGCTCTGAACAGTTTTGATCCAACTGCACATGGCTTTTTGAAAGAAAGGAGTAATAACAGATGGTAAGAGTGGAGGTTGAAAAATAATGCAAGCACTTTATCATCTATTATGCTTTTGAGAATACAAAAACAAATTCTGACACTTGTGCTGCTGTTGATTCCAAATGAATATTGCAGTATATTACAGTAATTCATGTCCATTGTTATGGTGAAGGAAGAGATGTTCATCTGAGAAAAAATCTGGCAAAACATTTATCACTCCTTTGAGTGTGTATACTAATGGAAAACCCCTGTCATATTCCCTTGTGGCAATTGCAGTCTGACACGCACACTGTCATACTGTGTCATTCAGTTGTCTTCATCACCTGCACTCGTCTTTTCCCACTCCCCCCCAAGCAACATAATGGGCTAGTCCAAAGTGACCCATATTTACCCAATAATACGAGGCTTTGAAAAGACCCATATCGAGTTGCAGCTAATGCTCCAGTGGGCCCCGGAGAGTGAAAGATGTTACCGGCCGAAACGGCTAGGGTTTCAAGGCCCTGCGAACAAAAGGCAGTCCAGTCCTCAGAGAAAAAGGGAGAAAGAGGGGATGGGGGGTGATAGGCTGGGAGGGCGTGAAGAGTGTGAGTGCACACAGTAGCTTCAGAGGGGTATAGTGTGTGTGTGTGTGTTGTATGTCGTTTTATGATTGAAAGCAGTGTAAAGAGCCTGCCTGTTTTCATAGGCAAGTGTGCTGCACAATTTTAATACACTTCATGTTGTTGCATGTCTTAGGTGTTGTCAGTCCACTCTCAATGTTTCAGCATTGTCGAGTACAGTCATGTGAAAAGAGTCGAGTTTATCTTTCAGCTCCACGAACATCTATAGCCGGTCATGTGTATGTACATGTATGCGGATGCGGATACAGCCACTAAGTTAATGGAGCAGAACTGAACTAACCTCGGGTGTTAGGGGTGAGCAGAGGGCAGACAGGGTTGGTTTAAGAGAAGAGGGTTTGTGATGATGATACCCAAAGGTGATTTCACCTCATATCCTCCCTCCCCTTTCTACTTCCCACCCCACCCACACCACTCACCCTCTTCCTTCATGTTCTCCTTTTGCGCTCTTGCTCTCTCTTTCTCCTTAGGGGCAGGCAGGTATAAAGTTACACAGAGCTCTCAGCTTTCTTGGAAGGAATGACCACATGAGTAGCTTGGGGATTAGATTAGCAGGAAGAGCAGACTTAGCCAGGCTGTAAATAGCCCACTTTTTTCACCATTAAAAAGGCCCAGTACAATATAATCAATAGATAGCACTCATCTGATGCAGGAAGCCATATGAGAAGACCTCCCTCAAGTGCTCTGAAGGACAGGCTACAGCAGCTTGGGCCTAATGAAGTTATTATTAATCACTGGGCCTCCTGTTTTGAACTTGTGTGTTGTTTCTCTAGTGGGTGATGAGTGGTCTTTGTGCGCAAGACCTGATTGACATCTCATGCTGCTCTACTTCTCACTTTCACTGTCTATTGTAAGACAAGGTCATCTTGTGTGATATTCATTAATGTTTGACTTTGTGTTTGTCACAGTAATGCTAGTGAATATGTTTCAACTTTTATCTTCAGTGAAGGTTTTATTACATTACAAATAAAGCACCTCGTAGAATCATAAAAGACCAAAGCAAAATATAATCTATTCAGCATGTAGTTTCACCAACACCTTTTTCTCCCTGTCCATCTCTCATTCACACACACATATACGCCTCAACCCTCTCAGTCTCTCTGAGCCTCCCCACAGGTGTTAGGTTACTCTGTAAAGCAGCTTGAATGGGCACAAAAATCACAGAGGGCTGTCTGTGCTCTTGATTCCTGTTTCACTTTGAAGTCTCCCCGGCTCACAGGAACAGGGGCCACAAAGCCAGACTCGTGTGAGGGCTTTAGCCCTCTCTGCAAGGACTATGGGGGGGTATTGACAGGCAAGGCTACATGTTGTCTCAGTTGCTGGAGGACTTTGCTTTTTTAGCTTTGTAGTTAGATGCTACAAGAAAGCAGTACAGAACATGTGTGCAGGTTTCTCCGCCAATGACCACTTTATGACGGCACAAAACAGTGGAGGAAGGATTAGAGTGGGTCGGGACACAGGTCAACCCCCCCTATTCACACACAACTCATAAGTAGAGGGGCATCTTTCACTGTGGGGACAAGATGTGGAGACTAAATTAACAGCTCGACTGTTTTTCTGTCTGTGCATGAATGTGAAAATAAACAGTGACTTTTGGCTTTGCTTAAGAACCTGAAAAGGGGCTTTGGCAGGATACATCTGTAAGCACTTAAAAAATAAAAGACACCCATAATACTTTAATAGAGCCATGTTGGAGAGGCTTTAAGGCACAAGGTGTTCCAGTGTTAGTGTATGGGTACGTCTGTCTTCGTTGATCTCATCAAAGGGCCAAAGGGTTGCGGAGAGCCAGAAAAAATAACTTCAAGTGTGGATTTAATGAAGAATAAACTTACACTCAAGTTACACTCACAGGAACTACTTTGGAAACCAGCTCTCGAGCTGCCAGTCAGTCACATTATTTACAAAATACCTCACTGCTGTTACTGACCGCGACTCTCTGTGTGTTCTCAGGTATCTGAACCACGTGCGGGCTGCCATGTCTCAGGACACAGCTGGAGGATACTCCTCAGCTTTGGCATGTCATCGAGCCATTCAGGATGCGCTCAGTGGGCTGTTCCCTCCGAAAGGCTAACAGCCACTGGTTAGAAATGTGACTAAAAGGACTATAAAAACCACACTGCTACCACCATGGAGAGGGCAGAAGCTGCTGCGGTGAATAGTGCTCTGACCTCTTGGTCAAGGTGTTTTTGTTTTTTTATATTTTGTTAATTTTATATTTAAATAAATCACAATGAACACTGAGAATCTGTCCATTATTTTATAGATTTATTTAAAAGTGAAACAACATATACAACGTATGATGCTAAGCTCTGAATAATAATACTTCTAATACATTCTGATTTCTTATGACAAGAATCAACATCTGTAATAAAAACATCAGTAAAACTCAATTTGTTAAAAAAAAAAAAATCTCAACTCAAATGTTTCCTTGCATTCCTTATAGTGCTGGGTCGATATGACGATTACGTTGAATTTGTAGCTTCTTCACACTTCTGTCTCTTTGGCGCTGGTTCTGCTGAAGGCTCTGTGGATAAACAAGATCTGTTTAGAATTTAATAGTGTACAACTTTATTGTCCACCAAGCTGGAAAATAGTCTTTGGTTATAGTCTATGGTTTTGTTGCCAAAGGCATACTAGAGTTTAGCCTCTAGAACAAGGGTTTATACTGTTTCCAAAGAGCTCCCAAGTGGTTCTGTGGCCTTCTACTATAAATGACATTCATTTTCACATTTGAATGTTTGTTTTTTTTCCCCTGAAGTCATTATCAATTTATTACTAAATTCCTCACTGTTTTATTAATTAATTCTCACCTGTCTGTTCGTGATCACTGCTGAAGAGGACCTCTTTAGGGAGTGTGAATCTCACACACATCATATCTTTGTTGGGTGCTACATTCCGCACAAAATGCACAGAACATCGGTTCTCCAGAGGGAACCCGAGGCTGCGGGAAGCCCTCTTCACCACATCCGTCTCAGGGTTTTCGTCTTTAGAGAAGCCGTAGCAGTGTACTGTGGGTAGGTTCTCATCACAGGGAGGCTCCTGGTGCAACAGGCCTCTGAATGCATCTAGGAACTCCAGAGCCAAGGCAGGCAGGTTCATCACTACATGAACACTGGCTTTTCCCTTCAGCAGCGCAGGCAGCTCCTGCTTCATGGGCCCCTGGATGAACGCTCTGCCATCCAGGTTAAAGGTTCTGACTTTGCTCTCCACCTTGTTGAGTTTGCCGTTGTGCTGTAGCCATCGGTAGGACTCGGGATTGAGATCATTGGCCAACACGCTGGCACCGGAGCGGGCAGCTGGTACAGCGAAGGGTCCAACGCCAGCAAACACATCAAACACAGTGTCACCACGTTTGATGAGTTGCACCACACGCTGGTGCTCTGTGCTCAGCCGGGGATTCCAGTATACACGAGAAAAATCAAACTCGTATGTCACTCCGTTTTCTTTCACCTGCAGCACAGACAAAGAAAATTATATCAACCATCAGTCACTAATATGAATATATTTGAGTACTAATTGAAAGTGCTATGTAAGTATGTGTGTATCATTAACATGAAATAATTGCACATTTGTGATTTAACCTACTTTGGCGACCATATTCTCCTCTCCAGCTAGCACCTCCATCTTGAAGTTGCGGTAAGTGGAGTCAATCATGTTTGTCTTATTGACCACACAGGTAATACCAGGGTTTTTGTCCATGATGACTTGACCTACAATGGAAGCAGCCACGACGTTAGCAATGAATATGGCTTCCTAACTCTGAAATCTTTTCTTTGTTAAACCATGGTCCTTTAAGTTAGGTACTAATCAGAAAATAACACATTTATGGAAGAAAATAAAAATAAATCTTATACTTTACATGTAATATCTGTGTTTATACAGGTAATACAAGTAATAATAAAAATATGTAATACAGCTGCAGCTCTCTATATGTCAATTAGCTCATAGTGCAATTTATGTGCAATTGGACATCAAGAAGTTTTCTGAGGAAGCTGATAAAAAGTGTTTCAGCCCAAAACCGGGCTTGTTTGGTCATAAGGTCAAAACACTGTGCATTAGTTAAGTTACACTTAAATCTAATCAATTCAACTTTACATGACACTGCATGCTAACATCTACTGAGACGTGTATTTTTCAAAGAAACAATTTTGAGAGTTTTGAATGATGTCACTTATTGCGGACACAGTAACAAACATCTGACTCAAACGTATACAGACAGTTGAAAAATTAAAGAGAAGACCATACAGGTCACTAGGGGTCAGTATGAAAACAGGGCTGCACAATCGAAATATTATCGAAATCTCAATATGGCCAAGCGCAATATCCAAATCGCAGAAGCTGCAATTTTTTGATAAAAGTCAAATGTGTGACAAACCAGCCTTATAATGACGTACTGTGGTGCTGCAGAGATGCCCTGGCCTACACATCTTTTTCTCCATATGGAAGAAAACATGTTTGACCGCAACAAATGTCACATCATCATGATTTTAAGTTTTTTCAGTGAAAATAAAAATTGTGATGCAAAAATTATCATTGCCGCTAATCGTGAATCATGTCACAATATCTGTCAAAATAACGCCATATGATTTTTTACCATATCGTGCAGCCCTATATGAAAATTAAGTGATTTATAAGCTATGGTCTTCACAGGCACCACATCTCAACCTGACTGAACACCTATGGGAGATTTTGGAGCAACGTGTTAGACACGTGTCACCATCATCAAAACACTATAAACACTATTTTTTGGAAGAATGATGTTCATCCCTCCACCAAACTTCCAGAGAGTTTTGGATCTATGACAAAGAGAACTGAAGCCAACCTTATGTTGGGGTTTCCTTTAATTTCTCCCGTCTATATGTTACTTTGTACTGAAATCCTTCTGTCCAAAATCTGCATCTCACCTATGAGGCTCTTGTATGGGAGCTGGTGGTCCCTCAGGTTCATGTGTGCGATGTGTCCCACCCGGCTGAACCCAGAGGTCACATCCTGACCCTGAGGGAGCACAGCCTCCAGCACTTCTTCACTCTTCAGGTTGTGATAGGTGAGCCGCAGCTCGTAGTACTGCAGCTCCTCAGAGACACCAAATGACCTCAGAGCTTCAGCTTCAGCTTCACTGAAGGAGCTTGGCGAGGACACATTGTGAGGGTCCAACAGGACTAAACGAAAGTCACTACTCTCCTCTTTATCTTGTACCACTCTGGGCACACCTGGGCGCTGGATGGTCGACTTTTTCAGGCTCTTTACTACTTTATTTAAGACCCCAGTAGGCACCCGTAGAGCTGGGACAGTGACGGTCTGTGTGAAGGCCTCTTTATCCAGAGAGATCATACCACGGACCTCTGGAGGGGGCCGGTACAGTTTAGGCTCCATTATGGGCTTGACAGCAAAGCCAGAGCAAGCTGAGGCTGGCAGTGAGGCTGCAGAGCAGAGGCTCCGGGGCACAGCGGCGGCTTTTAGGCTTCTTTGAGTTTGTGTAGATGCAAAGACTCTGGAGAGGAGCCTGAAATTACAAAAAAGCTGCTGCTATGAAGCAGGAAAGTAAAAAAAGCACATCGTAACTGTGAACTGAGTGTTAGATTTAGTAATTATGTTGTTATTTTCGAGAAAATTCTCATTCAGAGCTCACCTCAACATTCTCCGTGCTCCGGCATGCTTGAATTGCGTCGTCGGCGGTCGACCGGAGTCGACTGGTGATTGGTCAAACGAGCGGAGAGTCGATTTCTGATTGGGCAGTCTCCTTTCTGACGTGTCAAATGCGACGGAAAAGAGGCTCACGTGACGCGAGTGATCAACAACAACAGTCAGCAGCTGACAAGTTGATAAGAGGAGAGTTTAAAAGTGATTTAAGAGAAGATGGTATCATAACGTCGGCTTTACGTCGTCACGCTAACTGGAGTGTGAAGTTTGACACCGAACTGTAGGAGTTTGTTTCTTGTAGTTGTGTTTTGAGTTTTCCAGAGTAGAAAATGAGCATCAATGGAAATACAAACACAAATTCATTTAGTGAATGCGCCGCCGGGGACGCCGAAGGCATCGAAACTACACCTTTATTGACAAATGTAAGTACTAAAACTGCACCATGTCTTCCACATCTAAGAAACAGTGCTTCAGTCTAAATATGTAAACTTCAGGACTAAGCAGCAGTAGCTTTTGCATGCACAGGCAAACTATCAGTAAAATAGTTGATTGACTGACTTGTCAAAATGTTAGATTATGACAACAATCACGTGCTTGTTCTGAAAAACTTGACATCACATTTTTCTTTCTGCTTCTGTCAGCACTAACAGGGAAAGTCCACCCTAAAACAGAAATTACAGAATTACGCTATTGTATTTCAATGATTATTTTCCACTGAGGATATAGCCATATTTATAGGTATTTCTTATGCAAATAAAAAGTCATTCTACATGTCATTTGTACATTTAAAGGGGAAGTCCACTGATGTTACACAAGACATTCAGTTTGTCATGATTATTACCCATAAAAACAGTTATATAATATGTTCTGTGGCTCTGGGAGGAGCTTTCCAAAGTCTGCATACAAAATCCCCTTTGAATTTAACTTAATTGTTTTGCTTACAAACCAGTTTTAAAAAGCATATTGAGTATTTTTTCTGTACTTGTAGAATGTAAACTCCTCCTCAGGTTGTTGAAATTTCTAAATTCTCCACAACAATACAGAAGACATGACCCTGGTGTCCTCAGTGGTAGCTACAGCCCTATCTAGACTTGTATTGATGGTGTCATCATCACTGACTGGTGGTTGAGACATTTGCATGTAGTCTGTCTCTTTGATGTTGAACAAAGGAGTAAATGGTTCAGATTCACAAATTAGGCTGTTTTGAAGAAGAGGAACAACATATGCAAATTCCATTTTTGGGTGGATTTCCTCTTGAATATCCTTAACATTACATATTCTGAAGAAGTGTAGAAGCAGAGAAATGTGCATCTATGTAGTGTTTATGCAGGGTTCATCAGTAGTAATAGTAGTAATCTGACATAGTGTAGGTGGATGCCAGCAACCCCAATTCATAATTAGATTTATCAATCAGTGTCATTCATTTACTGTTTTCATGTGGTCAGAAACACACGTTCAAAGGAAGTGGTGACAGTGGAAACAGCCATGCACTTAATGACACATTGTCATGTCAAGTTACTTCAAACCACTCATGGTAAAACCAAATGACTTTACAGTGAACATGTTATCCAGATGAATCCACCAAACTGAATTCAGGCCAGTCTCTTTTTCCATCTGGTGTCATAGTTTACTTCTGTCTTTCAGTACTGTAACCCAGGGTGAATCGGATTCAGTGGCCCGAAGGTCAATCCAAGCTTGTTGTGACACTGACACCAGAGTTGCCACTCGTTCTCTCCAGGATATCCCCTATTAGAGAGGTCAAGCAGTTTGGACAGCTCCCCTTATCCTGAGCTCAGGCAGCTGTCCCACAGCCAGCAGCTCAAATCCCACCCCATCTATTCCCATTTCCATTCCCTGATCCTACATGCCACTGCAGTGTTGTTTCATGACATCCATCATCAGGGCCCGCCAGTTGTTCTTAATACTGTCAGGAGCAATTCTCTTAAAGCTCTTACAAAAATAAGCAGATTTCTTCTGCTCCTTTTGTCTTCAAACTCATTGTATACATCTTTATCTTTTATCTAAATGTTATCTCTGCTGTGTGGGCAGGGATCAGTGCAGACCAGAGCCAAAGGAGCCTCCTTCGTCTCCTCTGTGTTTAACCTGATGAATGCCATCATGGGAAGCGGTATACTGGGTCTAGCTTATGCTATGGCTAGCACTGGAATAGTTGTTTTTTGGTAAGAATGTTCTCATTACACCTTCTACCACACTACTGTTTCAATATCCGACAGCTTTTTAAATAAATTGGACATAAATACAACTACATGTACACTAATTTCTGCCCTATGTACTTTTCCTCTCTAGTATCCTGTTGGTGGTAGTGTCCAGCCTGGCAGCGTACTCTGTACATCTCCTTCTGAAGCTATGTGACCAAACAGGTGAGAGACTAACAGTGGATACACAGTCTAACTTTAAGTTTTGTTAACTTTTGTAAGCACATCCGAATGTGTTTATCCAGGGTTGGTTTTTTTTTACACTCATCCTGGACTGTCACCCTCACTTCACTCATGATTAGATTATTGCTAGGTGATATGTTGTCTACAACCGTGTTATCTCTTTGTGTCTTTGTTTTTTGTCTTTATCTACTTTCTAGTTGTGATTGAATCAGGCAATGGTGAGGTTTAAATAATGTTTAAACAGGGTCAAACGAGCTAAGAGATGAGATAAAAGGAGATAATAGTGGGTTGTCCTCTATCAATTAGGTTAGGGACATCCTATCCTGATTTTTGATCATCTTTGAAAGGGAACTCCGCTGATTCTACACATTAAAGAGCGTTTTCAGGTCTTGGGGAGTACCACTGCATATGTGTGTAAAGCCTTTTGTGGCTCCAGTGAGAGCTGAGTCTAAGTCTGATAAAGTGATGTCACTTGAGTCAGCGTCGTTTGGGTCTGAAAAATACAAGTTTGAAATAGAAAAAAATCTGGATGTGTGGAGTTAAAAATATGTGAGTTTACCAGACCTCTGTAGTCCACTCCTCATTTCTTCTTGAGGCTAGCAGCTCCAGGCTACATTAGCTTTTACTAGCATAACACACCCAAATCTCCAACTGAACTGTCCGCAGTTGAGTTGCACATTGGGTGATGTAGGCACCAGGTTTTTAACAAGGAAGAAGAATGTGTGGAATAAAAAAGATGATATCTCTGGTTCTGTTGCATCAATTTTGATCCTTTTTCTTTTAAACTGTCCATCGTGAGTTTGACATTGTTATAGGAGTGCAATGCTGATTCGGTGGAGTTCTCTTTGAAGTTGTTGAGTGTGTATGATTGTTTTTGAGTTGACTCTCATAGGTATCAATTCATATGAAGAGCTTGGAGCAAGAGCCTTGCAAAAAACAGGAAAGGTAAGTGATGTCTTTTGGGTTAGTGTGAGTTTGTCAAAAAAGGAATTCACTCACATATTTTCAACACCACCAGGAGACGTAGTCACACTAACCGTCTTTTCAAAATTCTTTTTAGGTTCTGGTTGGAATTGCTATTATTATCCAAAATATTGGCGGTAAGTCAGCTCGCATTTCACTGTACAGTTACATACATTATTTTTGACAGGCTGGACATAAACCGATTTTTGTGGGGTTTTTTTAAGAAGCAGAGTGGTGAAGAAGGTGCAGAGTGCTGCAGGTTCAGAATATGGCCAGTTTATTTTGGAGGCAGATAGTGCCTCCTACTGGTGATCAGAAGCCTCTGAGCTCAGGTTTACTCCCTCCTTCCTGTAAGGCTATTATCCAGATTCCCTGATAACCTTTGACCCTGTAGCCGCTGTCCTCTCGGCCCCCTCCCCTGAGCCTGAAACCTGACTTCTCTTCTAATTGATCACTGATGGTAAACCCACCCAGTGTTGAGTAACCTAATGGGACCCCTCCCTTTATTCCCCTCCCACCCACCCCACTTCTCTCTATCCTACTGCCATCTCTATTCGTCCCTCAGCCACAAATTGTGCTCCTCAGACAGTGGAGAGCTGAGGTGATAGCTCCTCTGCAGTCATTAGTGGCACGGCTGAGTGGATTATTGCATTGCCCTCTGGTATGTTTGTGGTTTTCCCAGCATGGGGCAGTATGTGTGAGAGTGTGAGAGCCAGCACTCCAGCATGCATCTGTCTACACCCCGGGCCCCTTTTATAAGAGCGCAATTAGCCTCACTCTGGGTAAACATTCATCTGCACTGCCAAAGCCTGATGGGCCAATTGACCTTAATTACTGACCAGCCCAGGGCTCTCACAGCCTGCCTCTCCCCTCGCTCTTAATGAAATGAAAGTGGCTCTGTCTTATGTTGAACACACTCTCCTACTGTTCGCTGACCACATACACAAGGTTTACATAAAATTTCCAATGAATTTGGAATGAATGAACATGCATGCTTATTATTAGAATATGTTTTTCTACCACTTGGCCAATAACAATCCTTTTTCTTCACTCAAGGGCCTTTTTTGTTTAGAGATGTAAGTATTATCCCACCAGGAATTCCCATGAAAGTGTTGTCGTGCTTACAGTAACCAACTGCATGAAACTAAACCATTACATCATGCTTGTTGTGTGATCCCTGTCAGTGTGTCTATATGGGGTTTGTGTGGTTGAAAAAATTTTTGTTTTTATGGTTTGTTTTAAATTTTTGGATTAACTTTCGCAGGGAAACTTTTTGGCTAAAACACTAAAGCAACTGCTGCCTCAGAATAACCTCTTATTGACAGATTTTAGTGCTTATAAATGGCATATATTATTTGCAGAGTGAGTGTCTGTGTGGGCTGGAGGGTTATTGGAGAAATTTTCTTTTATAAACAAAGACAGGATCTGAGGGATTATGGTCTAGGCTTATTTAACGGCGAGTGCAAGCGACCTGCCCTGGGGGCAATAAGGTCCCAGTTAACTCTGGCTCTGCCTGGCTTCACAAATGTAAATCCCTTAAGATTCTCCCCCTTTATGACTGACCACACACTGCATCTGAATCGACCAGAAACATCCTTTCCACCCGGTCCAATCTCCATCTCCCCTTCCCCATTTCCCTCCTGGTGTTTTTGGGGCTGGTATGACCCTCAGGAAGTGACCCCGATCCCCTCTCTGATTGGCTGTCTGTGGAGGGATGTTGGAGCCCGTTGGAGGCTGATCATATCCTGTTTCCTCGTGAGGTGGAGCAGGGGGAGAAATACCTGGATTAGCGTCAGAGATCATTATTGTTAGCATTCCTCCCCCGTCGCACTTCTTCATCCCGGCTGCTGCTGCCGGTTTCCAGCAGTTGGAAGATCTGCATAATGTCTGCTCCTCTGCACCGAGGGCTTTGCTGGTGATCCCCTTGAGCTGCCTGCCCCACCCATCTGCATTAACTCAGAGCGGCGGTACCCCCTCCGCCCTGCCTTCCATTTCCTTACGCTGGAAAAAACACACACCACCCTCACACAGCAATTGAGGATTGCTTGTGGCAACATACAGTCATCTGCTGTGTTTATGATTTAGTAGTTTGGTATGTTTGTGTGCTTTTTTTTGTTGTTGTTTATTTGATTTAGAAAACAGACATTTTCTTAACCTCTTTTCCTCCCTTCCCTCAGCCATGTCATCCTATTTGTTCATCTTGAAGTCAGAGCTTCCTGCAGCCATCAACAGCGTCTTGAGTCCAGACAGCACAGGGTGGGTACATACAGCACTGTGAGCTCCCTCCTTCGCCAATAAGGAAATTTGGGTCAAAATCTGTCACAGCTGCTGGTAAAACTGAGCCATTCTTTTAGATTAGCTGCACTGAGATAAGGAATGAGTCATTCATGTTCCCATGATGTTGTGGATTATACCTTTGGCCTTCAAATAAGTCAAATTTGACACTTCTGCACCACAAAGCTACACAAACTGGAATTAGTCAGGCAATAAGAAACGTATGAATAATGCGGTGGAAGAAGGTCTCTCTCCAAACCACAGAACACTACTAATACTTTTGTGAGCGATTGGAGGGGAACTTGTGCTCTGCGCTGTATTGCCTGAAGCATGCCCAGAGAAAATTTATGCTAGAGAGCCATTCATCACCCATCATCAGCAGCCTGTGTCTTTCATTGGCCTGCGTGGACGAGCCTGCAGTTCCTCGCCCTCAAAGAGAAGTCCCAGGCCAAGAATGTAACTTCTATCACATTATTATTGGCCACACTGGTTTAAGAGTTGTAGCTGCTCTCAGCCCAATCCGTCAACATCTGATTCTTTCACACACAGCTGCTTTGTATTAGTGCTCTCCTTTCACCCCCAAATCTCTCGCACATGTTCCCCGGAATCAGACTGATACAAGGGGATATCAGTTTTGCCATTCTAATTACAGCTCGCTGCTGAGGGAAACAAAACATTTCTGTTAATGAGTGGCTTTGGGATGTTAACTGACACACACTCAAGTCCATCAAAGCCTAAATAAACGAGTTGTTTTATATTAAAGCGTGTTTCTTTTTTCTGGCTCATTTATCATAACATGGCAGAGCAAAAACACAGTTATGCTCAATCTTTTAGTCTTTGTCTGTGCTAATGGAGTGTATGTCTTGTTTAAGTTTCTCTCGTTGTGTCTCAGTTCAGCTGTGGATTTGGGTTTGTGCTGCGTTGGCCAGATTTATGCTGATCTTCAACACTATGTGGAGATTGACTCATTGACAGTCAAAGTCCAACCCTAAGAGAGAGCTATCCTGCATCTTGTTATAGCGTGAAATGTTCTACATTTCATGGTTCATCTAGGTATCCTGTGCTTTTACAGTAAGCCTCGAGCTGGATTCTAGTGGTGGTGGAGATTTTTTTACATCCCTGTGTCTGTAAAAGTGGAGAAGGGAGATAGCTAAACTGCAGTCGAGTGCTTCAGCTAAACATAGGTTAGAGTAGAAGTGATTGGATAAGAGCGAGTCAGGGTCAGAGCAGAGGTCTCCCTGACATCCAGTTACAGGGCAGAAACAGTGTAGACGCAGAGACAAATCCATCAGCGCCTATGGTACCGCCACAGCTGTGAAACTGCCAAACAGGGGTCAGTGGGTGTTGATGTGGTCAGAGCAGGTGCTGCTGACTGTGGGAGCCCCATAAAGAGTGGTGGAGCCAGTCCCTCATGACCCCACGCTGCGGTCCAGCATACAGCAGCGCCAGGCAGTACCCTTCCCACCAGACCCCGACCCCAACAGAGCCGGCATGCCTTCCACATGTGTCACCTCGAGCACTGCCCCCCCCCCAGCTCCCCAATCCCGAATAAACCGCCAAGGCTATCCCTCAGCAAAGGAAAATATTATTCCCCCTCTCCAAAAACCCGGCAAGTGAAATGTGGTCTCAAATGACAGAGCGACACAACGTTTGCATGTGAATTACATAATTGTTATGGTTTGCGAGAGCTAAAGCCCTTAATTCGTACCACATGATGAATCTGTCGCTCTGTATTTGAACAAGAAATGGAGACAAATTTCTAGAGATGGTCCATTTTAAGGCACTGAAGAGAATTCATTGCTGCTATCCATGACATCCATCGCAGGACCAGGGAGATGATAATGTTGGGAAATGTGGCTTGATTCAGCTTTGGCCTTTTAATAATTCATGTCCACTTGTTTTTCCAGAAATGCCTGGTATGAAGATGGCAGGTTGCTTCTGGTCATAGTCACACTTTGTGTTGTTCTGCCGCTGTCAATATTGCCTAAAATTGGTAAGTTGGTAGATCAAGTAGCATCTTGATTTGCTGCCCTGACTGGTCTGAATTGATGTCCCTCACCAGCTCTGTCTCTGTTCCCTGCAGGGTTCCTGGGCTATACCAGTAGTCTTGCCTTTTTCTTCATGCTGTACTTTGCAGTTGTGGTGAGTTTTAATACACCCCCTTCAAGATAATTTTTTGAGCTTTTCTGTTGTTGACATGTGGTGTTGTCTCCCCTCCAGGTTGTGGTCAAGAAATGGTCCATCCCCTGCCCACTGCCTCACAATGTGACTACACTTTCAGGTGCCTTCCAGGTAACAACAATTTTCTTCTATGCTTATCCATGTGCACACAAACGCACATACATAAAATACCATAATTCAGGTATGTAGTCTGGACCAGACGGTCACGGCTGCAGGATTATGGGGAAAACCCAGGAGACTGAGTTTGCTGATTGTCTCGACTCTGGCTGATGAGTACCAGAGAAGGCTGCAGAGAGCTGTGTATGGTGAATGGTGCCAGTCTTGAGGGGAAGGAAGTTCAGGTGACCTTGCATTGGTCTGGAAATGACCTCTGGCCTTTTGGGATTATACAGACCATAATATTGCTTCAGACCTGGCATGCTTTACTTACATGGTTGTTTTCCATTTAGCTCCAAAGCCAGGCAATGAAATCCAGCTTTATGTCTCTCCCATTTGCAGCAGCACTGCAGAAGTCATCTCCTCTCAGAAATAACATGCTCCCTCTTCTCTCCTTGTTTATCCAGATATCAAATTCCACTGACTCAGAATGTACACCCAAACTCTTTGTCATCTCCAGTAAGGTACGTGTATGAATCCAGCCTTTTTCTCTACGCTGCACATGCAGAACCTGTGAGGTGGCAAGTGAGAAGTTGCTGAAAGTAGGTCTGCTGCAGTTATTTGACTCTGGTGACGAGTCACACTCTTTACCTATGAAGGATTTAGGCCGTATATGTAAGGGATTCGGGTGCACTATGCAGCTGCCACTCACATTTATGTTACACCTAAAGGCCATATGTACATGTGGCATGCAGAATTACACAAAGCGCATGTTTGGTGCAGTTGTTTAAACACAATATGACAATGTTTTGCGAGAAGATCATAAAAAGTCAGACTTACACAGTATTTAATAATATATGTATTTCCATCCACTGACTAAACTTACTCAGGAAAGTTCACACCTGAACTTTGCATCATCACACTCTGCAGCCCAGATGGTAATTACTACTACACAAACCATACCTTGACCCACCTGCCCCCTCACTTCTGTGTAACAGTGTAAGCTGATAATTTGTTAATGACGGCCGTGCTCTGACTGATGTGTGTTGCAGAGTGTCTACGCCATCCCCACTA
Organism: Siniperca chuatsi; assembly: GCF_020085105.1. Lineage (NCBI taxonomy): Eukaryota > Metazoa > Chordata > Actinopteri > Centrarchiformes > Sinipercidae > Siniperca > Siniperca chuatsi. The sequence continues at coordinate 14,783,051 of NC_058056.1, forward strand.
TGGCCTTCTCCTTTCTGTGCCACACAGCTATCCTGCCAATCTACTGCGAACTGGACCGGTGAGCACTGCAGCTTCTCAGCTTTACCTTTATTTTTACTGTGAAATTTAAGTAATTGAATCTATTGTTCACCAGCTATGTAAACAGTACGCCCTGTGTCTTTCAGACCTACTAAGAGCAGGATGCAGAACGTTACAAATGTCAGTATCAGCCTCAGCTTCCTGCTTTACCTCATTTCTGCTCTGTTCGGCTACCTCACCTTCTATGGTAAGCCTGCAGTGGCACACTTTACTGTAACTACTTACTGTTGTACTACCACTACTACTTTTCCAAGCCATGTCATATTTCTTGGCATTGTGCCCTCACTCTACTCTTGTCTCTTGCTCATAGCTCATGTGGACTCTGAGCTGTTGCTTGGGTACGACGCGTATATGCCTCGGGACATCATGGTGATAACGGTTCGATTGGCCATCCTGCTCGCTGTGTTGCTGACTGTACCCCTTATTCACTTCCCTGTGAGTACACCGACCCCAAGTACCAAAGAGTATCCCATTTTCCTCCATTTTGGATTCTTTACTCAATTCAATGAAATTATTTAAAAACAAGAAATGGTTGAAGTTGTTGGACTGATACAACTGCATTTCTTTCACAAACTGCTGATGTAAAATTAAATTTTATTTGATTGTTTACTTTGTATGTTTATATCACTGCTTCACTGCTTTTTAATGGTTGTTATTATTAAGTTTGTCACTTTGTTTCAGTCTTTTTATTGATTATTTCGATAGAGGTCTTTTTTAACTTATTTGTGTGTGAATATATATATATATATATATATATATATATATATATATATATATATATAAAACATTAACACAGTACATCTGTGAGTATGTTTGATTAGAATGAGCTTTGTTTGTGTGTGTGCTGCAGGCCCGTAAGTCTGCGATCTTGCTGATGTGTAGAGGACGGCCCTTCTCCTGGCTCATCCATGTCGTTGCGACTCTAATCATCCTGGGTGTGGTGCTGCTGATGGCCATCTTTGTGCCTGATATCAGTAACGTTTTTGGAGTAGTGGGTATGTGATGTTTTTAAAATATGGGGAAACAAATGTTTTTTTTGCTAGATATTATGGTCTTTATAAATTAGATTAATTATTAATTTGAATTTTTTTGATTTTACAGACACTGTACGGTCACTTAACTTTGACCTTTAAATATTCTGATCTGTTTTCAACTACAGCAGACATTAAAAGCAGCCAAGATGTCCGTATTCCACAGTTATTGATCGTGGTGGCTAAAATCACAATATCTGCTCATCCATAATTAATGGTGCAGTCCTGTTCAAACAGTTTATAAAGCTGCTATTATCTGACATACAGAATGTTGTCTGTGCATTTCAATTGACTTTCCTGTTTCTTTCCCAGGATCGACAACATCCAGCTGCCTGTTGTTTGTTTTCCCCGGCATTTTCTACCTCAAGATCAGCAGCCAACCCCTGAGATCCTTTGACTCCATTGGGGTAACTACACTCTGTCCAAATATATTAAATGCTGTTAAATTCAAGCAACAAAAAAACATTTTGAGCCCGTTATACTCACTGACTACAGTGTTTAAATTTTTTTTTTTTAATGTCCTTTGTAGGTAATGATGCTGACTGTGTTGTTTATGCTCTTTGTGTCTCTAGGCAGCACTTCTGGTGGTCTTTGGTTTGATTATGGGACTCATAAGCTTCTCTGTCATTGTCATCACATGGGCACAGAACTCATAACCCCCTCTGGCCCCCTTTTCCCAAATTATGCACAAGAGCAAAGAAAGGGAAAAGCGTGCCACAGAAACCGAATACTGGACAAAGAGAGGGAACAGAGATGCTAATCAGCATCACCTCAGGCATTTTATGGTATTTATGGTAAAACTGTTCTCAACACTAGACTAGTGGTTTTTTTCTGTACTTTCTAACTAACACATAGACCAAACTCAGCTCATACGAGCTAAAACAAAACAAGAACTTTTCATGTTCATGTTTTTTAGGGGAAACGTTTTTGTTACAGCAGCTCACTATCACGTCAGTGCACACAGGAATAGAAGTACTAAGCAAAAAATATAATACACTATAACACAGGTCAGAAAATAAATTAAGTACCAAGTGGGTATAAGTATAAAATTAAAATAAGTGTAAAGTACAAAGTGGGTTTACCGGTTGATGATGATAATAATACAGGATAATCAACCGGTAAACCCACTTTGTACTTTACACTTATTATAATTACACATCTTTTCCAGACGCTGACTCCTAGACAATACGCAGGGCAATCTTTGTTTATTTAATCTGTCGGGAACAAACCAGCGAGGTTTACTTCCTTTTTAAGTTCATTTTATGTACTTTTTAAAAATGTTTTACTATCTGACAGCCTTTATATTGTTCTTTCTGGATGATCACGCACCTTATCTAAACCAGTCTACTAGTATCTGAAAAGGCTGTTGACCAAGTCTGAAGTTTGTTTATGGCACATTTTCACAGTTTTACATGTACAATGATCTATGGCCAAGTGTTTTTATTTTTATTCAGTTTATTGTTTTTGGATTTTTCTTTTAAAGGTGGGGTGTGCGATTCTAATCTGGACATTCAGCTTACTTTCTAGTTCACCAAGATGTGCTGTTGTTGTGATGTTTGCTATAGTAGAAGGAGAGTTGTGAGTATTGCTGTCTGGAGCTGGTGTGCTGCTCTGAGAAACTGTCTCCTCCTCTCTGGCTGTTAGCTTCGCAGCAGCAACTGTAGGGACAGTTTGCTAACCCACAGCCTAGCTAACGTTAGTTACATTACTTGCTGTGTTGTTGTTCGCTCCATATCATGGTATTTGACACGGTATTGGATTTCTTCAGAATCGCATACCCCACCTTTTTAAGCTTGTTGTTTTTATTATGTAATCCATGTATTGTTTTGCCATACCACATACAGTCCAAACCTTTCTTCTGCTACTTGTATTCTTTAGCTTTAATGAATGTGGCAAAAACTGAACAATTGGGTCATAGTTTTTATAAATTGATCAGTTTTTGTTTGGACCAGTTAATTACAATGTACTCCATGTTGTTATAATGTAAAATATATTATTCTTCAAATTACTGGCATTTAATAAAAGGGAAATTGTTTATGTACTGACATGTTAGTTTGCTCATTTAACCACTAACATTTCTATCTGTGTTGTGGGACATCAGTCTTACATGTCACATTCATGGCTGTGTGTTTGATTGGCAGGCACAGTACTGACGCTAAGACCTGCTCCTCAGTGTTGTGCTGTGGCTTCAGCCTGTTGCTAATGAAAGCCACATGCTCGGTACGTTTCTAATCATGATGCTGTTTAGATTGTCTTCATGCTGCCTCTGAAACCTACAGCCACTCGACTGCTGCTTTTAATCTAAGGAATTAGGCAGACCGGCAGAAAGTAGTGGCTGCCTGCTCTTCACGCCCCCTAAAGGGAGGTTCCCCAGTGCAGGAAATATCCCTGACCTCCATCCTCCACTCTGAAGGACACTCCCATGAAAAATGCACACCACGACTACTATCAACACTGAATGTAAATTTGGTAGTCAGTGGTAAAGGAAGTGCAACAGTGTAAAAAAAATACTCCATTACAAGTCCTGCATTCAAACTCCTACTTAATTAAAAGTAGGCTACATAAGAATTATCTGCAAAATGTACAAAATATCAAAGTAAAAGTACTTCTGCAGAAGAATGGCCCCTGTGACTTCTATATTTATTATATGTGATATTCTTAGCTTGTAAATAGTGATACATCAGTGTCTAAGTAGAAGGCTAGTGGCTAGTTTTAATTGCTTTATAAAGCCTACAGTTAGGTAGTACAGTGGTTCCCAACCTGTTGGGGGGGCCCCCTCCAAAGGGCCACAAGATAAATCTGAAGGATCAGGGGGTCGGGGGTGGGGGGTAAGTGTGACTTTATATGTGGTTGTTTAGCACTTCCATGGGCCATAATCAGCCATCTGTCACCATGTCGAAATGCAAGCTCTTTCGGGAACTGAATCAACCTCTAACTCCTATACATGGGTATAGCTGAGCTAAACCTCTTTTAAACAGTCTATGAGCTAAACCCATTTGCAACACAAGATTACCACCTAGTGTCAGACTGTGTTCACAGCAGTCCAATTCCTCCTCGTTTCATTGACATTCCTCTCTTGGTTTATTGGTTTAGCCTAACTAGGAAGACATAACCAGATGCTCCAATTTTCTCCCAGTTTTATCATGTGTTGGAAACATGCATGTTAAAACATACCAGAGCTGTTTTTATGGAGGTCTGACTGGGGCATGTGTCCTCAGCCCGGGATGGGAGTGTTTTTGTTTAGTTAAACTCACTCACACCCTGGGCCTATGTCCAGCAGTATGACAACACCATCTCCCAGGGTTAAAGGATGGAATGAGGCGGAGGAACCATGTTTGGCTGAAATGAATCCCATGTTGGCAGCCTCTGCTCTCGTATTGTTTTAAGAGGTGTCGGCTGTGTTCTTTAAAAATTATTTTCTGTTGTTGGAGATCAGGATTTTTGGGTAACAGCTGGATCTGATCCCAGTGTTGCTACTTTGACCTTTGACACAGTTTGACATCTTATTGTTTGATAGCACTGCCTTCATGGATTAGATCAGTGACTCTCAATCAGTGTTGCCAACTTGACGACTTTGTCACTCGATTTAGCAACTTATTCAGACCATCAGGGAAAAGGCGAGAAACACATTCAAATTTATTATATTGTAATTCTTTCCCATGCATGCTGCGGCTCTTCTGCCAACAGTGTCTCTCTGCCTCTCCTCTCCTCGCAGTCAGTTTGGGGCAGCTTCACTCTTTCCCTCCAGATCTCTGGATTAGGATGTTATAGCTTGTAAATATTTAAATTGTTGTGTTAAGGACGAAAATAAACAGCCATAATATTACAAATTGGTGTGATGATGATGAATAAATTTATAACAACCCATCAACCTGAGTCAGTTGTCACCACATTGTAATTTTGCGTAATTTTACTTGTTAGCAACCGAATAGAAGTTGAAATAGTTAAAAGTAATGGATAAACAGTTGAAATAGTTAGCCAATGGACAAATGGTTTAAACATCCAGTTTCTGCCACTCCAAGCAGTAGTAGTAGCATATGAATGCAAACTTGACCAACCTAAATGTTGATAATTCATTTTCAAAAAATGATTCGGACAATATCCACTAATAAAGAGTATTAAATAACACCCAGTTTATAACCCATTAATAAGAAAAAATTTGGAATTTGATGGGCGGTGTCGATGGGGTAGGCTACTTGAGCTCATCTGACAGGGCTGTAGGTCTACGTCTGACAAAAAAAAGGTTGGGAACCACTGGATTAGATCATCTGCAGAAAGCTCCCAGCAGTCTAAATTGTTCAGTTTGACTTTGTGGTGAGGTGATTGCAGCCCTTTACAAATTAGTATTGGCAGAAAGCAGAGCCAATGCAGTATTCTACTTCCCCTTCCTGTTTGTGTTTCAACAACAACATCAGACATGCCTTCACAGGTAGTGGACATCAGAAACTGCACCAGAGCTGAGCACATGCACATCTGCTTTCTGTTTACCCGCATAATCTTGTTCAACAGGCATTCCTGGCTGAAAGGTGCTTCAAGGGTCTTTTCACATGAGCCTTTTAATGCTGGCTGGCATGATGAGTGGTTTTCCTTTTTAGTCATGGTGGCAGACTGCAACTCAGCAAATGCCATCGATATGCAAGTGTCATTGCTGATTAAGTGCTCTCTATCTAAATTTTTTCTGTCCTTCCAGACTGTGCGTTCCCTCCGTCTACCATCACTCCATGCTGCTTTTCTGCTTTTAATCGATTTCCACGCTCTATCAGTAAACATGCTCTTTGTGTCACAGTAAGAGCATTCCTTGCGCTGAGGGCTCTTTTGAGACAGCAGATGCTCTGGCCATAGTAGAATTTACTAATTTTACATTCAAATTTCTTCACACTTTTTGGGAAATCATATTGATAAAAGGCCCGCAGATAAGGAAAGTACAGACTTCCTATCAGGACATTATCAGCTAACAAAGCATGAGGAGCATTATCTCGTACAACAACAGCTAGACAGGCTGCGCTTATCTTCTGTGGTCTTTATGTATAACATCATAAGTCTTGACATTGTCATCTGCTTCTTTTTAGCTGATGTGTCTCAGACGCTCTACGCTGCATGTGTGTAGACGAGTGATGTCCTTCACCTTACTTCCATTGTGGATGTCAGAGCACCACAGACTACACAAAGCTGCCTTTCACTAAAAACACTGAAAACTCCAGTGCTCAACCATTGTGTGCAGCAAACATGTTGTTGTCTTGAATTGAGACTCTTGAAACAGTGTTCAGGGGAAGAATTGCCTGTCCTTAATCAGGGCCAGTACAGTAATTGTAGCATCACAATGACATAACATAGACTTGACTCCAAGATCGCTGTCACCATAGTCACCAAGACATAATAGGCCTTGGAGAGAGAATGACAGATTTTATATTGTCATCGCAGAATTCAAGGTCAAGAGTGAAATAACTCTTTGGTAAATAAATAAAGGGGGATTTTACTATGTTTTAGAAGTATTGCAGTGCTTAGTTATTTTGGCAGATGATGAGCATGGGTTGAGAGGTAGGAAGGCAACTCATGGAGGCCCAGTGCAACACAGTATGGGGTTCAAGGCTATATTTTTGGGGTGGTGAGCAGGGGTGAGCTTGTCTCTCTGCGATCCCATCAGCCCTGGGCTGAGCTCTTAATGCGGCCCTGACGCCTTGCTGGCGCAGGAGCCACGCTGCCTCACATCTGGAGCCAATTACCCTGGAGGGGCTGTGACAAACCCCACTACCCTCTACACTCTGCTCCGCTGTCCAACGCAGCTCTGACCACTCTCACAGTTACATTCCTCCACTTTTCACAACACCACTCTTTATTTTTGGCAGTCCCTCATTCCTCTTCTTTTCTCCCCTGCCTTACAAAAAAACCCACACCCTCTTCATTGATCAATTTTGTCGTTTTCTTTTTAACTAATCAGCTGTTAAAAGAAGAGTATCAGGGTGCAACGGTGACCTAGAGATTTAAGACACTGACCAAGTAAACACAATGTCCCCTGTTGTTGCATGTCATCCCCCCTCTCTCTCATTTCCTAATAAAGGCTCCAATAAAGACAAAAAAGGCTAAAAAAATACAATTATCAGCTTAACATGACTTCTCACTAAATCGTGGTAGAATTTCTGCAGAATAGTACCATCATAAATCATGTTTTCCTGTGCTAGAGCCTGGCAGTAAACACCACTTTTGAATAAAGCACATTTAGTACCAAATCAGCTTTTACAGGTGTGATTTATGAAGTGCCTCTGCTTCCACACAGGAGAGTCCCAGGGATGTGTGTGTGTGTGTGTGTGTGTGTGTGTGTGTGTGTTTGTGTGTGTGTGTTTGCATATATGGCTCAGTTTAGCATGTAGGTTTCTATACAGCCTTACCTGAGGAGAGGTTGGGGTCTTGTGACTGTAGGATGGGGGTTAGTTCTGGTGCAACCCAGTGACTGATGGATGTAATTGAGTTTGTGGTGGTGCAGGCGGCGTGGTGTGGGGGTGTATACTGGCCCCGCAGGATTTCTCTCACCGGGGTCAAAAGAGTTGGGAACAGGCTTTGCCATTTCTGGGCCATACTCTCTTTTCCCCGCTTCCCTGTTTGGCACCAATGCTATGGTTCATTAGCTGCAGCTATAGGGTGTACCTGGGCAGGGAGCCAGAGGATTGAGCTGTCCTGGGTTACACAGACATAAATTGGAGCGTAGACTGTGAAGTGAATGTGGAAACTCTACAGGTGGCTGAAATTAAGTCATATACAGAGAATAAGTCTGCTCTGAAATATGGGAGGCTTTTGGTAGCTGGCCTTGTGCTTGTGTGCAATAACATTTTGACATGTTGAGGAGATACATCAGAAGTATTGTATGTATTCATGCCTGTGTGTGTGTGTCTAAGGCGTGCATGTGTCTGAGTGTGTACATGTACACATGTAGCCCACAAGTCTGTGTTCTCAGTTAGGTGTCTAGAGTCATGTGAAGTTAGCAGACTTCTCTCATGGGTGCATAATTCAAGATTTTGGCCATGACAACCACTTGCAGAGAGAGAGTTAGCCTGGAATGAGGAGGAAGGGGTGCAGGTAGAACAAAGAAAAAAAACAAATCATCCTGGACCGTAAAAATGCCATCTCTGGCTCCGGAGGAAAACGAGGGAGAGAGGAATTAAAATATACAGATTTTGCTTCAGAAGTTGCTTCATTATAAGAAAGAAGCAAGCAGAGAGGAAGAGGAAGGTGGAATGTGAGGAGAAAAATCATGTATTGAGCAGTCTTATTCTGCCCTCTGCTGGACATAACTTAATAAAAATAGCTTCATACACAAATAGAGCTTCAGTGAGCAGTGGTGCACTCACTACTCACAACTTATGACCTCTCTCATATTGTCTAGGCAGAAAAATACCATTAAAATACCTCTAAAGTGTTTGCTGTTGAGAACATATACTAGCATGTTTACTCTGTTGGTCAAGGTGATCTGCAGCTCAGGTGCAAAATGTTTCACTTTAACCCAACAGGTCTGACAGAAGAAATTGAAGTCTTTGCTGCTGATAGCTGTGAGTGTATTCACACTCCTGAACCGAGGCAATCCGCTATCTGCCTGCTTCATCATTATGACCTTCTCTGCTCAGTAAGGTCATGTTTGAGATGTTGTTTACAAGACAGTCTGTATCCCAGGGATGTGTAAGTTCTGGGACCCAGGCTCTTTATTTATAACAGCTGGAGCGGAGAGATGTGGAGCGCTGACATTTGGCAGAGTGGGGTCAGAGGTCAAGTCTAACACCAATAAAGTGGAGACTTTGATCGTGGCATTTATGGATGGAGCAGGCACAGCACCCTCAGAGAGAGAGAGAGAGAGGCACACAGAGAGAGAATGGCATTTAAAGAAAAAAAGAGAAAGGGATAGTACTCGGAAGAAAAGAAAGAAGGGAATTAATTAATATTATGTATTTATCTTTTACTTTCACCTCAGGATTTATTTTCCATTAGCAACTGGAATTTTCTTTTGCTACATTTGCTTTTTCCAATTAATCAACAAATCTATAAAATGTTGAAAAATGCCCATCAGAATTACCCAGAACCAAACAAGATGCTTGTTTTGTTTGACCAACAGTCCAAAACCCCCAAATATTCAATTTCTAATGACAAATGCAGCCACTCCTCACATCTGAGAAGCTGAAACTTACTTGATAAATAATTTAAACAATTAATTTTCTGATGATTGACTAACTGATTGATTTGACTAATCATGTCAGCACAAATCAAAACCATCAAGGATTGTTCCACATTTGTGATTGGCCACTCTGTCTCACAGCATTTCACTTGGACTGCCCCGATGAGAATCCTGTTGAGGCTAAATGCATCCTGAGCAGAGACGTAGCTGTAGCCAGGATTTTATAAATACAGATGTCATGAATCCAAATCCTCCCATTTGCACCCACTGCTACTCCAATTTCAACCATTTGTTTTTGCATCTGTCTGCTTTGAGTCCCCCACCATTAAGGAAGTACAATACTAAATCGCTGGCGTACCCCTTTAAGTTTAATTTCCCCTTTAATTTCCAACATGGATGAGAAATCCCATCTGCTGCCTCGGGGCAGCTACTAAAGGGACCTTGAGGAGAAATAGTTATGTCAACTGTTGTTGAATTCAATCCCTTAATGCTGTTGTTTCAAAGCCTTCTCTGCACTACCACCAGTGGTTAAGCACAAATTCAAGGTACTTATACTTTACTTGAGTATTTCCATTTCATGCAACTTTATACTACTCCACAACATATCAGAGGCAAATGTTGTATTTTTTACTCCATTTGGTTGACAGCTTTAGTTACTCATTACTTTTCAGATTACAATTTGTTTTCTGATAAATTGAAGGATTAAGTGTTCCTACATGGGTTGAGAATATTCTCCAACTTCTTAAGCTAAATAAACTATTAAAATAAAACCTTGAATTAGCTGGAAAATGCATCGTCACAAAGCTGAAAACAGGGCTGTTTTTTTGAGCTCATGAAAAGTTGACTTTTTAGAGATACGTGGTTCTCACAGAACAGCGACACCACAAACATATGATGCTCTTATCGAATATGATGCATTGCTGTAGATTAAACTACCCAACAGTATATAAAGTAGTTAAAATTTGCTCAACCTTCAACACCTACAGCAGTAAAATGCAACAGACATTAATGCAGCAGTAATATTAATCCAGAAACATCAGATATAATAGTGAAACACTGACTGGGAACATTTTACTGCAGAATGACTACTTTAACTTTTGCTGATAATACTTATCATACTTTTACTTCAGTAAGGTTTTGAATGCAGGACTTTTACTTGTAGTGGAGTGTTTCCACAGAGGGGTATTGCTACTTTTACTTAAGTAAAGGATCTCAATACTTCTTCCACCACTGACCGCCAGCATATAATTTTGGGGGGAGAAACACTAAATCCCTTTCATTATATTATATTATATTATACTATGTTTTTATGAAGACATTCAGCCTAAAAATAACAGCCCTCAAAACCCACCATGAGTAATTTGTGTGGAATTCATTTCCCCATCGCAGTTCTTACTTTTATTTATTAATTTTTTATGCATTTAACTACTGAACAGTGTTTTTGTGCTTTTCAAACAGGTCAAGTTTAGAAAATAAATAAATAATTAATATGTTGTCGTTCACCATGACATCCACCAGAGGGCGGTGTTTCCCCACTCAGCACAGGACAGGTGAGCCATCAACAACACCTTCAGCGAGCAGAGTGATGCATCATGGTCGGTATAGTACCAGACTCCTCTTTCTGAACAAGAACTACAAATTCAACCATGTGACATACCAAACCAACAGTGACAGGTTGAGAGGTCACGTGCTGTGTGTGCATGTGTGTGTGTGTGTGCGCGCGCGCGTGTGTGCCTGTAAGTGCCCGTGCTCCGTGACAAGTTATGCGGAACTTGTGCCTCCTCCTCGGCATGTCTGTGTTGTGGCTTCCTACTTACTGAAACTTCTTAAAGCAGGTTCACACCGAGACAGCGCAGCGCTTTTGTAAGCAGACAGTAACAGTAAATGTCTGTGCTGCGAGGCGGGAGGTCAGCACGCAACGTTACCTACAAGGATGAATGCGACAGAGCGCAGGAGATGACACCAAATTAGAGTGGAAAGATTATAACTATGAATCTATTACAGCATTATTGTTGGTCAGTGTTGATATGAAGTGGACGTGAGTGCTTTTTAAAAAAAATATCTCTTGTTTTACTTTTTTCGCTTCTTGATTGTTTTTTATTTTCCGCGTGAGGCTAAACTAGCTTGATAAAAATGAAGTTTAACGGTTATCTGAAGCTCCGGATCGGCGAGGCGGTGGACCTGAAACCGACAACCTTCTCCCTCCGTCACTCTATCATCTTCAACAAAGCTTCTCCAGCCCTAGACCCCTACATTGTGGTGAAGGTGGACGACTGCAAAATTGGACAAACTCACACCAAACAGAAAACCAACACGCCGACGTTCAACGAGGAGTTCTGCCTCAACGTGAGCGACGGTAAACAAATCGAGCTGGCGGTTTTCCACGACACTCCGATAGGATATGATGACTTTGTGGCCAACTGCATCATTCAGTTTCACGATCTCATCAAAACATCCAACACAGGAGAGACTTTCGAGGGATGGGTGAGTGAAAAGTAAAGCTATCAAGAGCATAAATCGGAAAACAGTTGTGCAAACACGTTTTCCAATCCTCATAACCCTGAACAGGGACGGGTTTACCTATTAGGGTGCCTTCACATTTACTGTTGGGTCCCAGCTGACCCATCCCCACCGCACTACCCGCACCCAGAGAGTAAGGGTGGGTGATGCCACCAAATTTGGTTTCGATCCAATGATGAGTAATTCCGGGACTAGATTAACTCATACCGATATTGATACTGTGTATTATTAAAAGGAGCTAATGTATAATCATGTATGGGAGAGCAGTGTGTGATGAGTTATGAGCTGAATGTATGCATCACATTAATTAAAACAAAAGACCTAAACTAAACCTGCGAGCAGGTGCACTGGGGTCCAAGCACCCTGACACAACTCTGAACCAAAGGCGCGTAGCCTACTGACCAGAGGCAACTAGGAGCATCTCTGAATACCGCTTAAAGGGACAGTTCACCCCGAAATCAAAAATACATATTTTTCCTCTTACTTGTAGTGCTATGTATCCATCTAGATTGTTTTGGTGTGAGTTGCAGAGTTTTGGAGATATAGGCATGTCTGCATTTTTTTTAAAAATATAATGAGACTATATGGCACTTGGCTTATGGTGCTCAAAGCGCCAGAAAAATACAACAGCAATGTCTGATCATGACCCAGTTACTCAAGATTATCCACAAACTTGTTGTGAGCATTTTCATGTAGGAACTATCATTAGAAAGAAAATAGTTCCTACATGAAACTGCTTACAACAAAACCTTCTTGTTGTAAAGCCAAAGGGTTCAGTCAAAAGTATGGATTATGTTTTTTCTTATTTTCTAATTTATCTGCCCATACCAAGTCTAATCTGATATTTTTATTATATCTTTTTCTCGTTACTTTCTTGTACAGGGACATATTGTCTTAAGATCCATCCAATAGGATGATAGTATTTCCCCATTTACTTTTAGTAGCATACTGTTATGTTAAACACTACACAGGAATATTGTAGTTTTTCCATGAGAGCTTTGACACATGCTGAACAGTATTTGAGAGCAGGTTCAGGAAACAAAACATGTGGTTAGGCTTGGGGCACTGTTCGCTACACGTGTCACTATTACTCCGTGAATAATGAGCCCATCCCTCCTGGTCTCTGACAAAAGATCTAACCAGCACCTCAAAAAACAGGCTTATGTATCATCAACGTAACATATTCACCTCTTCATGTCTTAGTGTGCATTGCACATGGACCTTTTCGCATCTTGCTCTCATCGGCTTAGAAACTTTTACTGTGATCATCAGTAAATTTGGTCTGAAACCACAGATACCACTGCTGTGGCGAGGTGTTAAGTCTGCTTGAAGGGTGCACTAACAAACTCACACTGTTTCAGCCTTCACAGCATTTGACCTGCCTGTACAAACTAATGCATGGTGATAAAACCTCCACACTTCTCCCTCCAGAAGTTTCCAGGGGTGCAAAGTTAACCATACTTTACATAGGTGTAAAGGAACTGACACTCTTTTTAAACTTAAATACTTCTAATGCACACTTGACAAATCAGGGGGAAAATGGACCTAATCAAAGCTCAGATTAAATGTCTTATTTATAGTATCACATTAGTCTCACTCTCTTCCATACACAAACAAAAATCTGCTCCTTCAAACTGGAGTTTCCCTCTTCTGACTTACTTTCATCCCTCTAGGACTATAAGCTACTGCAGGTGTTGGTGAATGTAACCTGAACCCGTCCAGGCCTGGAGCAGGCTGAGGCGGTATCGACCACAACACTCTCATCACATGCAGAATTGTCTCTCTTATGCAGACATATTCTCTTTCAGCCAGTACAGTTTTTGTCAATTAAGCACATTTTTCTGAAAAATTGTCAGAATTGTCCAAACTTTAAATTAATTAAATCACCCAGTGGGTTTATACTATGCACTTAATTTCACCAGTGAAAAAACTTTACAAGCTCAGAATGTTTGAGATTGAGAAATTTGGGTTTCAGAAGTAAATAAATTCAGTGGCAAGTGCGTCACATGCCACCAAAAAGTGCACAACAAGGACTTAACAGTAATGTAAAACAGATAAAACAAAAGCTTGTACAACACTGTACATTGAAGA